>NW_008703571.1:2347447-2369947 GCF_000326865.2 Helobdella robusta
TGTTATCACAACTTTTTACTGACTTCATAATCAGTATTATCTCTATAGAAAATGTGGTCGTTTTCATCGCCATTACTGTAATCATCTTTTTCTTTAGCAACATTATCGTTCACCGTCATCATATTCTTTCTTGTCATTATCATCATCTTTGACATCATCTTCATCTGTATTGTAATCATTACATCATCGTTGTCGTCGTCGACATCACTATCTAAAACAACTTGGATGTTTCCATTTAGAAAAGATTTTATCTCATGAAATCTCAAAGAAAATACACACAACAACTGGAGACCTTCCACTTCACTCACAACAACATTATCTCAATGAAACTATGTAAGATTAAGAGGAAAAATTAATTGAAAAATATTTATTTAACATGATATCATGAAGTATTTTAAAAAATATAGGGTATTATATATAGGATAACAACCGAACACACATCTATGTAAAAAACTAAACAGACAAACATATGAACGTACAAACAAATACATACAAACAGTCAGACAGACAGAGAAACATAAAAAACATCATGCAAGCGTACATCCACATTATACAAACACACAGTTATGCAGACGCACAAGTATATGTACATTAAAAGCATGTACAAAAATAAATTGCATCTAGAGACTACACACATACACACACACACACACACACACACACACACACACAAACAAACAGACAAACAGAAATCAGAGAGAATAAAAGTTATTTAACAAACAGAAAATACAAAAAAATACAATAGAAATATAAAACCAGCAGAAGAAACAAAATTATGAAGATGGAAATAGATTTCGGCAAAACAGAATTTACGGATGCGAATAAATTTGCTTAATAATGAGGCTTGTTTGCCTTGTGTTTCTCTTTATTTACCATTACAGTACTGAGAAGATGAATTTAATGATATCAACGCTATGAAAAATATTCTTAGTATAATAATATTTTAATAAAACGTTACGTTTTGATTGCAAAAAAGTAAGGTTGACAATGTTTGTTTTATTTGTTGTATTAATAATAGTAGTAGTAGCAGCAGTAGTAGTATTAGTAGTAATAGTATTAGTAGTAGTATTAGTAGTAGTAGTAGCAGTAGTAGTTGTAGTAGTAGTAAAAGTACTAGCATCAGTGACAATCTTACAACACATTATTTCTTTAATCGACATTTTTTAATAGATTGTTATTATTTTTAGCAAATATGAAGTAAAATTCAATCGATAGTAATATAGCGATTCATAATTTATAATTATTTAAATATATAATTATTTATAATTATAATTGGTAGTAGTAATAAATAATAAGAAGTTTTAAAAATTGACGAACGTGAATAACAAGATGGTATTTATGTTTTGCAAAGTGAAAGGTATTCATTATTATAAATCAGTATTGTTTGACGTCGCCTATGTTGTTTGTTAGTCTTCTTTTTACTATGGAGTTCTATATTATATTTGTTTTTTTTTCTTGCTTCAGTTTTTCATGTTTTTCCTCTTTTAAAACATCGTTTAGTTATTTATATACGCAAATGTTTGCATAGGCTCGTGCACGTTCTCATTTATAATTGTGTGTTTGTTCGTGTTTGTGTGTTTGTTCGTATGCTTGCTGCTCGTTATGCATGCATGGATGTTTCTATGTGTGTATGCATGTTTGTTTGTATGCATGCAGGCACGTATGTTTTTATGCATTGTATCTTTATTTATTTATTTTTGCATTGTATCTTTGTATTCATGTTTGTATCACAAGTTATTGTTTAATATATAGACACAACGATGCTGATACCAGTACATATTTCATTACATTTTTGTGTATATATATGTACATATATATATATATATATATATATATATATATATATATATATATATATATATACATACCTGTGTATGTATGATTTGATGGTATGGCATGTACGCAGTTGTAGTACAAATAGAAGTTGCACGCATTTGTGTACACTGGTTAAACCTGATTCAAAAGCAACAATCAAACATACTTACTTGAATCAAAGCAAGTGAGAAAGCAGGAAAAAGTAAAAATGAAGGAGAGAGAGAGAGAAAGAAAAGGAGAAAGAAAGAGAAGGAGAGAGAATATGAAGGAGAAATTGAGGGAAAATGAAATAAAAGTGTTGATGCGTATGCAAACAAATAATCAGACACATGTACACACAACTTTGCCTGTACAAACATACAGTTATTGTATATAGGTAATACATAAACAAACTGACAGACAGACAAACGCACATAGATGTACGCATATGCACATTCATTGACATATTACACACATACACCTACATATGTATGTATATGTAAATGTATGCATACGTGTGTATGTGTGTGTGTCTGTACGTGCGTTTATATATTTTTGTATGTATGTGTGTGTGCATATTTTTATAGTGAGGAGAAAATAATGAAAGAAAAACATTAAAACATTACTACCAGCTGTGTTGTTTCAAGTTCAACTCGAACAACAACAACAGCAACAAACAACAACAACAGCAACAAAATCATCATCAATAATAATATTAATAATTATTGGTATTATTATCATTATAGCAATATATTATTAAAAATGGAAAATATTAATATCAGTGAATAAAAATAATTTTTCTAACGATAATATTGGGAATTAATTATCGTCATTAATTAACATATTAATATTAATTATATAAAAAGACTATTTCTCCTTAATCTATAAATAGATTGATGAACATTTGATACATATTTAATTAGTAATCAAATGCCTGAGTGCAAGATTCGTTACTAACTTTCCAAACAGATATCATACGAGATATATCATATGCAGTCAATTAAAGAATCATATTCTGTCATAATGACCTGATGATGTTATTTTTATTTTTGATGCTTTTTTTTGTCTATTTATCAATTTATTTTCATATTAATTTTGTCTACATGTATTTAATAGCTTTTGGTGATTTTTTTGATGGTTTTTTATGTGGAATTGTTTTATGTTATTATTATTATTATTATTTGTGTGTCTGTGATAATTCTTATTATTATTCTTTTTATTATTATGTATATAGGTCAACTCGAACAACTATCGACCAATAAAACGGGAGTGGGTCAAAGTTCAGGAATCATTTCGCTCTTCCTCTCTCTTTGTTTCTTTCTCTCTCTCTCTCTCTCTTTCTCTCTCTTTCTCTCTCTGTCTCTCTCTTTACCCTCATCTTTCTCTCACTCTTTCTTTTTTTCTCTTTTTCTGTAACTTTTATCTAAGAATGAATTCGCCGTTTTGCACATATATGGCCATATTTATTTTTATATAAATACACTGCTATATTTGTCAGAAAAATTATAATGAATTTTTTTCTGCATATGAGTGAGAAAGAAAAGAAAGAAAGAGAGAGAGAGGAAGAGAGAGAGAGAGAGAGAGAGAGAGAGAGAGAGAGAGAGAGAGAGAGAGAAAAGAGAGATTAAATATTTGTATTATGATTTTATTTAGGTTTAAGCACTTGCTTGCATACAAGTAAATGTTTATAGGTGTGTATGTATGTGTGTATTTTAATATTCATATGAAGTATATATTGTGTTTGAAGATGTGTGCTGTGTGTGGTGTATGTGTGTGTGCATTTACCCCCATATTGCATGCGCTTGAATGATTGCTCGTTTGTCTGTTAAAATATTTATTTGTATGTAGCGTTTTGATTAATACGTGGATTGCATTTGTATCTGGTATTATTTATTAAAAAAATTCATTTTTGTCTTTTTTTCATTTGTATTTGTATGCAACATGTGTTTCTATTTGTATGGAAAAGGTTTTGAAATACAGTTTTGTATTTTATTATACGTATTCGTTATTAGCGGTTCGAGTTTGGATACAAATATGTGTTTTAATATGCAGAAGTATTTGTTTATGCCCCTGTGCTGTTTGGACGAGTGTCTCTATATGTGTTATTTTGTGTTTTCCATGTTCGTATGCACTGTATAAATGTTACTTCATGCTGTTTTATGGTGATAGAGAACAGGATATCCCATGATGGTGACGATGGCGGTGATGATGGAGATGATGAAGTTGATGGTGATGAAGTTGGTGATGACGAGAATGATGATGAAGTTGATGATGAAGTTGGTGATAATGAGGATGGCGGTGATGATGGAGATGATGAATTTGATGGTGATGAAGTTGGTAATGATGAGGATGGTGGTGATGTGAGAAGCTGTGATGATGTTGATGGTGATGATGAAGGAAATGTTTTTTTCGATTTATCCTGCTTAATACCATCAGCAAAACGAACGATAAATTTGTAGTTTAAAAAGACCATACGAAAAAAATTTTTTTTTGCAAATTGCACAAGGCCGTAAAAATAAGAGCATGGAGAGTTAACACGAATTTGACATACAAAAAGACTCATATACAAATTCATACATACTTACATAACGCACATACTTACATAAATACAGTTGAATATCTTCACAAATATACGCATATATTTAAACACACATACATGCACACAAACAAACATACGTACACACAAACATAAACACATACACACATACATACATGCATACGAACAAACATATATTCACACCAACATAAAAACATACATGCATGCATACATACATACAAACCACCGTGCATGGAAAATACGGGCAAACAAAAGTTGCTCACGTGACCAAAACATCAATCAATGCAAGTGGCAATCTCAACCGATACAAACTCCCAAACCGGCTGTGCGGGGATGATGACGATCGTGATGACGATGATGATGACGATGATGATGGGGATGATGACGATGACGATGATACATACATACATACGTACATACATGCATACATACATACATACATACATACATACATACATACATACATACATACATACTTATATATATACACACACGCTTAATGTGTCTGGTTGGTAGTCGTATGGCTAGGTATGTTGTACGCTCGCTGGAAAGAATGGATGTTGAAATATATCTTTGCTGATGTTGTTGTTTGGTTGCAGCTGATGTTTACGGGGATTAAGCTAAAAGTTATACGTATGATGTTATCATTGTTTATGGTGATGATGATGATAAAGAAGCTGATGAAGATGATGATGGCAGCGATTGATGTTATAATTATCAGGCCTAATGATGATGTTGGTAAAGGAATGATGACATATCAACAAAACAACATGAGCATTTATTAAAAAACAAAAAAAACTTACAACACAACAACAACAACACAACAACGAACAACAACGTAAACACACGTCAAAATCTAATTTAATTTTTTTCAACCGAAATATTTAATTAATGATTTAAAAAAAACATGCAATTGTTGAAAAATAATCAAATTGTCCGGAAGGTGAAATCTAGAAAGTGAACGAACGAACAAATGAATGAATGAATGAATTAATTAATTAATTAATTAATTATTGAATGAATTATTGAATTAATGAATGATTGATTGACATATGGTGGAGACTTAATGATGACGACAAAGATGATGATGTCAGTGATGATGTTGATGGCTTGATAACATGGATGAAAATAATGATAATGCGTTGATGTTTAATGATGATTATAATAAAACTTACGTGTTAACATAGGCTTTGTATCAATAATGATCAAAATGATTAAATGCTAACGTGAATATTGTACAATGATAATGATGATGATAGCAAAACGTTCCATAGCGATCTTGATAACGATGACAATAATGATTGTGATGAAGATGGTAAAGATAACAAGATGATAACGATGATGATGGTGGTGATAACAACGACGATGAAGACGATGATGTAGTGACGCGGATTAACGCCATGGTGACGGATGCATAGAGAATATCCTGGCCATGTTGATTGAATTAAGGATTGCGTGTTAATTATAACAACGATGATGAAGACGACTACGAAGATGTTCATAACTAATATAGTATCTATAATATATGATAATTTGTAATCTAGCAACATCTACAGTAACAGCGAGGATAGCACGAGCAATAATTGCATTAACATAACATCAACAATCATATCAACCGACAAATCACCCGCTGCTTGCAAAATGTGAGCCCACAAGAATAACAACAGAACACCTGACTTGATAACATTAATGCCATCAACAACAATATCTGCAGTGACATTAAAAAACACACAACAACAGCAACAAACAACATTAATTACGATTATAACATACTCACTATGTACCTGTATAAAAGAAAGAAAATGATAGATTTTAAAGACTCACACCTACATCCAATAATACACACACATAAACATACACACATATACACACACACATACAATCATACACACATATAAACCCACAAATACACGTAAACATATATATACACACACATATTCCCACATGCATACATACACATGTGCATGCATGCATGCATGCATTTTGTAAAACTCACCAGGAATGCGTTTTTATGACTTTTTATTGGCTCTCTTGTATTTTGTTTGAGGTGGTCTGTCTGTTCTGTTCTTGCATGCAGTAAGTGTATGCAATATTCATAGGCTTTGATGTTGTTGCTGTTGCTATTGTTGTTTGCCTATTTGTTTGTATATGAATATGCATATGTGTTTGTTTTGTTTGTTTGTATGCATGCATGTATGTAAGTAAATCTAGATAAGAATGCTTGTTTGTTTGTTTTCGTTTAGTTGTTTTTACGCGTTTCCACGCTATTTGTTTATTTTGTTAGATTTTTGTCTAGATTTCTGTGTGTATCTGATGTTTGCCTCGTTCAATTCAGACAACAACATCAATAGAACCATGAAACAACAAGAACAACAACAACAGCCCTTAAACAACAACAAAAAACAGCAACAACAACAGCCCTAATAATTCAACATCAACACAAACTACAACAACATCAACACCACCAACAACAACAACAACAACAGCCCTATCAATTTTCTTTCCCATCAAAAATTCGGCCATAAATTTTCGTATGCGTTAGTAGTAGCGTTGTTTGAGTTAATTGATCCATATACTTTACTATCTCTTGCACGAGTTTTTAAACAATCATTTTCCTCTTTGATCTTTTTTTCACTCCTTCATTTGTTTACTCAATCAATCAATCAATTTCAATTCATATTATATCTCTATTTATAAATAAATTGACCATTTAATTAGTAATAAAATTGTTGCGATAATTGGAATAATAAATGTGAGAAATAATGATGATGACGACGACGCTGTGATGACTAGATAGGATGATAGTGATGATGATGACGATGATGATGCTGATGCTGATAACGATCATGATGATGATAGTAATGATGGTAGTGATGATGATAGTGATGGTAATGATGTTGGTAGCATTAATTGCAAAAAATATTAATAAGAGCAAATGTGAATGAAGCTTAGGTGTAAATCTAATTAACTGTCAAACCTCCATGGTCTGGTCTTCTCTCTCTCTGTTTCTCTCTCTGTTTCTCTCTTTCATTATTCATTCATTCGTTCGTTCGTTCATTCATTTATTCATTTGTTCGTTCGTTCGTCCCTTCATTCATTTGTTTGTTCGTTCAATCGTTCATTCTTTTATTCATTTATTTATTCATTTATATATTCATTCATACATGCTTTCATCCTATGGTTTTTTTATAATTTGTCATTTTTCGTTTTCCAGCAGAATAATAAAATAAATATTGACGCGAATGAAATAAAAAATATTTTAGCAAAGCAATATTATTATTATTATTGTTATTAATATTTTAATATTGTTATTATTGTTGTTATTATTATTATTATTATTATACACTTACAGCGTTGTATTTTATTGCATTTCTTCTTACTCTGTTCATTAATTTTTAATTCCTTCATACATCTTTCGCCAACCTATCAAAGTCTCAACCACACACACACACACACTTCTTGCATAATAATAACTCTTTTTTTCTCTCTTTTCTTTTTAGTTTTTCTCACAAAGAGTTTGTTTTTGGTATTGTTTGGTAATTCTTTTG
Source organism: Helobdella robusta (assembly GCF_000326865.2). NCBI lineage: Eukaryota > Metazoa > Annelida > Clitellata > Rhynchobdellida > Glossiphoniidae > Helobdella > Helobdella robusta. The sequence goes on from NW_008703571.1 coordinate 2,355,347, forward strand.
CGTACAAAAGTTTTTGAAGTAGCATATTCTTCTGTTCCTTCATTTTGTAAAGAATGTTTAAAAAATTCTTACTCCTAGTAAATTTTTTGTTTGTAGTATTTCATTTCTCTCTCTTTTTTTCTCATTCTCACCTCTTTATTTCTTTTTATTTTTTTCTCTTGTCTTTTGTTTCATTTTTATGCGAGTAAATAGAAAATATAAGCAAAGATATATACGCTTGCTTGGAGTACATTTTTTAAAATTTCACTCTTCCGTTTCATAGCATCAGCTTTTTACTCTTTCCAACATTCACGCGCTCTCACTTTTTTCCTTCCTCATTCATTCCTTTATTCCATTTTTCGTTTAACCTCTCACCCAGTTTTCACGATCTCTCGGCTTGCTGGTGGGAGGGGGGTCTCACACGGGCCATAAAGGCACCGGGGACAGATGACGAACCGTCGATAAAACGAACGGCATAAAAAATAATATATTCAAGAGGATGACGATGGTGATGATGATGATGTTGATGGTACTGATGATGATGATGACGATGGTACTGATATAGATGACGATGATAAGAATGATGATGTTGATGATGACAATGTTGTTGTTGTTGTTGTTAATGGTGATGAAAGTGATAGCCATGGTGATATGATGACGATGATAATGGTATAATGGTGATGATGGTGATGACGATGATAATGGTGATGATTATTTAGATATACATAGATGCTATATGGTGAAAAACTAGCCAAACTGTTGTGGATTCTTGTATGATCGTTAATGACAAAGTTAGATGCGTCGTTCTCTGAAGTATAGCAGTATTAATAATAAAGTACTTGTTGTAAAAGTTGTAGTTGTAAAAATAACCAAAACTAAATTATTGTAAAAAATACTAGTAGTAGTAGTAGCAGTAGTAGTAGTAGTAGTAGTAGTAGTGGTGGTGGTGGTGGTGGTGGTGGTAGTAGTAGTAGTAGCAGCAGTAATAGTAGCAACAATATCGGTGGTGATCATAGTAGCAGCACTTCAAGCATCAGTAAGGCAGCCACTAAAAAGAGAGTGAACACACATATAATTATTTCAGCAGTCAAGTTTTTATGAGCCATAAAATTTCGTCTAGGTGTGTTAATGCGGTTTCTCTTCTGTTTTGAAGAGCGTGTGCGTGTGGTGTGCATGTGTGTGTGTGTGTGTGTGTGTGTGTGCTTGTTTGTGTGTGTCTTTGAACAGATGTGTGTGTATATTTGCCTTGTGTGTTTACGTGTTTCGATACAGGTGCGAATTTTATGCGATTGATTTTATGCGATTGTTAACTTGTGTGAGTATAGTATGTGTGTTTGTATTTATTGCTTAAAATTATGCTCGTGTTGGTGCTTAAACCTTAGCGCGCGCGTGTGTGTGTGTGCGTGTGTGTGCGTGTGTGTGTGCGTGTGTGTACGTGTTTTGTTGTGCGTGTTTAATTGATAATGATCATTTTTTTTCATTTCACACACAGAATTCCGGAATAGACAAATTGGTTTCTTTGATAATGGAGCGTATAATTAGAAAAATAATGAAAATAAAAATACAAAGAAATACCTTTAATTAAAATACGCATACGCGCGCACGCACATCTGAACATGTGAGCGTGTGTACGTACGTTCATGGGTGAATCTGAATATGCGTGTAAGGCTATGTAAAAGTTTGTTTATGCGTTTGTATATGTGGTGTATGTATGTGTGTTTTGTGTGAATACGTCCACGTGTGTTTGTGTGTATGTTTGTGTATGTTTGTGTGTGTGTGTTTGTGTGTATGTGTGTCTTTTTATGTTTATTGTCAGGATGTCTGGAGTACTTATTTATGTCTGTTTTAGTTTTCTGACTATGTGCTGTTTTTATTTAGACGAACCAAACAACGTTATGACTTTTATTATGAATCCAACTATCTGTCTGGGTTTGTTTTAATATTTCTGCTATTCATGAAGGCTTGTTTTAGTTTTTTTCAATATTCACAATTGTCTTACACGTGTGTTTATTTGAAACCCAATATAAACATTTTTTTATTGAAGAGGACAATAAAATACTTAAACTAAACACTAATTAAACACTAACTAAACACTAAACAACACAAATTTTGAAATGACATTGTTAACCATGGCATATAGCATTTACAAACCATACTTATGTACAATAGTACGTTTATTTTGACAATATAACTAATAAACTGAAACATTTTAAAATGACAAAACAAAACAACATCAAAATAAATACCTTTATTATATAATCTTACGAACGACAGAACAAAAAAAATTACTTTCATTAAACCAAAGACAAACATGCATACACAAACAAACATACAAACACACACACACACACATACACATACATAGAAAGAAACACACAGCTCGACAAACAACCAAAAGTAAAGCAAGCAAATAAAAAAAGTCCCAATAAAAATGTAAACTGGATTAGCGACAGAAAGCCATTTGGAAGTATTTGTCTAATTGAGTCAGCCGTGGTGATGGTGACACGACTGAAGCAATAACTGTAAAACCAAATTGAAAAACAGAAAATAAATGTTATAGAAAAAATTTTCTTTCGTTAAAATAAAGCATAAAAATTGAAATATTTGCGAAATGAAACACACTAAATAAAGAATTATTAAATAAAGAATTGAAATTTTGTAAAAATTGTTAAAACTAAAACTAACTAATTGCTAAAAATATCAAAAACACAGAAAAGATTATAGAAATGTCACAAACAGATGAAAAGATCAGAAGAAAACATCCCAAAAAAAAATATTTTCAGACAGCATCGACAACATGTTACACGTGCGTTATTGAACGAGAAAGCATATATGCATCCACATTACACTCACACATGTATGCAAGTAAATATGCATTTTGATCTCTCTCTCTCTCTCTCTCTCTCTCTCCCTTCCTCTTACTTTTTCTATCTTTCTCACACACACACACGCTCACATAAGCATAACAAAACACAAAGATACGTACAAAATTTAGCAGGGGAAAAAAACTCTGAAATACAAATGAAACGGTAAAAGTAAGCGTTAATGAAAATATATTTGGAAAAGAAGGTAGGTAGTAGTATTTTCAATAATTTTTCTATTGATATAGTATCAAAGTCATGTTTTAGCCATTGCATTAGTAATATTATCATTGTTGTATCTATTATCTATTCAATATATTAACTTCATCCTTTTTCTTCATTCTTCATTATTACTATCCTTTTATTGTCAACATGATTTTATTTGAATTTCTCAGTTAAACTAAATGATTAAGTCATCGTTATCATGTACGTCACCATTTTTACCATCATCACCATCATCATCATCATCGTTGTTGACGTCATCAATATCGTCACCGCTATCGCTATGGTGTGCACCCTGGTATATAATCAGAAAATGAGGTGCTTAATACATCAATTCTTTGAAAATTGAATTACATTTCGTTATTTTCATTATTTATGATTTCTGGGCCTTCCCTCGTTGTACGCACACACACGAACACACGAGCACTTTTACGCACATACACACGCAAACACACACACATACGCCCACTTGCTCACACACACACACACATCTGCACACATACGTTCACACAAATAGATACACGTAAATGCAACACCAACACACTAAACATGTACACACATACACACACACACACAAACGTGCACTCACATGCGCACGCACACGTAAACAAAGGCATAGTATTTATTAGTTTCGTTTTTTAACTTGCTCGTGCTATGGTGAAGAGTTGAACAAATCAAATGAATAGTTTTTTTTAGTGGCGAGGGTAAGAATGAAATGGCAACGATGATAACAATGATAATGTGAGTAACAAATAATGATACGGTGGTCATTAAGTCATTTATTATCATCGATCGTCATCATCATTTTCATCAACGTCATAATCGTCATGATCTGATGATTACTTCGTTTCTTGTTTACGATTCATACGTGTCCGGGTGTGCGTGTTGTGCGTGCGTGTGTGTGCGCGCGCGCGTGGATATTTGTGTGCATGTATATGAATGAGTGTGTACATTTGTGTGTGTAAGTGTGTGAGTGTGTGTTTGAATGCAGAGAGCGATATTGAAATCGTTTTCATTGTCATTTCATAATTCTGTGAATGGCGAACGTGGCTGAAAATCTTCAACACCATCATCATCATCCACATCATCTTCATCCACATCATCTTCATTCTCATCATCATCTTCATCACCATCACCTTCCTCATCATTTTTTTAGCCTTATCATGTTTAATCTGTTTAATGATGATGATTAAAATTATAGACTTAGCTACGTTGTTTGTTTTCCATTTATATCACAATTACCGTCATCATCATCTTCATCATCATCATTCCCATCATCGTCATCTACTTCATCATCGTCATCATCTGCTTCATCATCATCATCAGCATCATCATTTGTTTCATCATCATCATCATCTACTTCATCATCATCATCATCTACTTCATCATCGTCACCATCACCGTCGGTTTCGTCATCAACGTCAATCCCACGTATATCATCGTTTACAAAATCGTTATTCGTCACCATCATCTTTTTTATCTGTCGAAAGCGCATTATAAAAGTTGATGTTTCTGCTATCATCATCATCATTGTCAACGTCATCATAATCACCATCGGCGACGTCACAACGATCATCATCATCATAATCGTCATCATACCTTCGGCGTTAATGGTCCTGCGATATGTTAACAATGGATTCATCATGGCGTTAATAATGACGCAATGATGCGATGCGGAAAAAAAATGATAAAAATGGGTAATTAGTACTTTAATTATCGTAAAAATAAAATGGTGACGTAATAATAATATGATGATAATGATGATGGGGGTGGCGATGATAATGAAGAAAATTCTGTAATGATGTTTATAATGATGATGGTGATGATGCAAGTGATGATGATGATAGTGATGATGATGATGATGTTAGTGATGTTGGTGATGATGTTGGTGATGATGGTGGTAGTGATGATGTTAGTGATGATGATGATGTTGGTGATGATAGTGATTATGGCAATGAAGGGCGATTTTATTGACAAATCAATTTCAAAAATTAATTTGTGAGACAGTTCGAAACGATCATGTCATGTCAAAAAATTTTATCGAATGTCAGAATGGTGAGGATGATATCCAGATGAATTATCCATATATATCAACTATATATCATATATAGATATATGTATATATATCAATATATGATATATATATCAGATGTATATCTATATATTATCTGTTATCCTTATCAGTTTCATAATCAAACTAGCTTTAGTATCAGCTTTATCTTCATTCTTATCATCATTATTATCATTATCTTAAACATAATCATCATCATCATCGCCATCATCTTTGTCTTCGACATCATTACTTATACTATGGCCTGTCGTTGGGCTACGTTTGAAATGATTATATAAACAGATGGATCAATAAATGGATGAATGAGAGTACGAACGAATGGGTGAGTGAGTGAGTGAGTGAGTGAGTGAGTGAGTGAGTGAGTGAGTGAGTGAGTGAGTGAGTGAGTGAGTGAGTGAGTGAGTGAGTGAGTTGGAATGAATAATAATTTATGCTGGATAAAGAAATTTTGATTAAAGAATAAATTTATGAATGGAGAAGTGGATGGATGAAAAGATAAATAAAGGAATGGATGGGGAATGAATACATGGATGTATAGATGGATGATAAAATAATTGGCAGCAACAAAATAGAATTGTTCTTAAAGTTTGAAATAATTTTTTTTTGTAATCAACGTATTCTTTAAAGAACAATGAACAAATGAGCATATGAGCAAACAAAATTCAAACAAAAATGAAACAAAAAAATTTAAAAACTGGAAATTTTTTGAAATGTAAATCAAATAAAGACAAAGAATTAAAAAACCTCATTTAATGTAATGTAATTTATAAACATCAAGGCTTGAAACTTGAAAGCAGTAAGGTAAAAACATCCCATTCCATTTATTTCACACTCCGCTCCTTAAAACGTTTTTACTAATTTTTTAAATTCCAGTGGCTGGTCTAGGAAGGCCTAATTTTGCCCACACTAGCAAAAATTTGGTAAATTTTTCTGGCTATTTTCCCTTTAAGTTTCTAAATTTCAACAACATATTCAAAATGTTCAACAGCAAACTTTCCAACAACAGAATTTCAACAACATTTTTAAAATCTTTGCCAACACCCCGTCAACATTTTCTAGCAAACACGTGAGATATTGTTTCTAGAAACATGCACGCAGAAAAATCTATTTTTCAATGTCAGAATTTTAGCATTCAATCATAATAAAATTGGAAGAGAAGAGCAAACCAACGAAAGACAAAATTATTTGAAAAAAATAACAAAAAAGACAAAACAGCTGAACAATAAAATAATAATAACAAAACAAAATCACGAAAATAGAGAAACACAGAGGAAGGCATAGAAGAAAACATGACCTGGGCTTGATGAGACAGAGTAATACTCGACAGGACACCTAACAATATAATACAAGCACACCTGAGTTTCGGATCTATGTTTATTATTGATTGGTCTCCAGAATAATTCATTGAATAACTGCGCTAATGTAGACTGAGAGTTTCATGAATGTGTGTGTGTTTGTATGTGTACGTTTGCTTGTATCTATGCTTGAATGTTCATGTGCACGTGTGTGTGTGTGTGTGTGCTTCCGGTACGCGTGTATGTGTATTACATTGGTTTATGTAGTTATGTCAGCATTATATTTAACTAACTTAATTTAATTTAAAACTGTAAAACAACTTTCATATTTTATATTTCTATTTTAAAATATTCATCTGGAAAATAATTTCGCTCATCGAAGAATTGCTCATAATCCTTAATAAATTTCTCCATTCAGTTACCAATTCAAGTGTACTGGAAGATGATGAAACATTAGCTAACTACCTGATGTTAGTGTTGTTGTTTTGATTCGTTAACGTGTGCACTAATTAAAATCTTTTATTAAAACAATCGCTCTTATTTCAAATCTTAATTAATTATTATTAATTTTTTTTATTTTTTTTTACTAATGTTGTAAAATTTATTTTTGTCCTATTTCGTACGAATGAAATTTGATTAGAATAATGGTGAATGATGAAGAGGCTTTTTAAATTATGAATTCTTGAAATGAAAGCAAGCCAACGAACAATGTGTAGTCGTGGAGTCAGTTGTTCTCAAAATCCAAGTAAGATGTAATGACGTAGTTGAAATTGAACCATACAAATAATATTATAAACAAATTTTAAATTGTTTAATGAAACATAACGTCCTTTATAATAGTCAAAACAAGTTTTTGGACGATAATGAGAAAGAGAGAGGGAGAGAAAGAGAGAAAGAGACGAATAGGAAGAGAGAGAAAATAGCGAAGTAACAAGAAAGTAAGAGCGTTCAGCAAAGCAGAGGTGCACTGATGTCGATTAATTAATTTTTATGAACCGAGCCAGTAAGAAAGTTTTAAATAAACTCCTCAGTGCTCAACTCCTTAATGACGAAAGCACTGCGAAAGAGAAAACAAAATGGGAACAATATCAAAATATTAATAACAAGTAAATAATAATAACAAAAATTGAAAAAATAGAAATAAAAGAATGCCTAATTGTGTAATGATGTATGTGTTAATAACAATAATAACAATATAAAAAACAAAAATAAAAATTTTCTGTCTTTTCCTTATAAGTCATCGATAAATTTATTGTTAAAATTAAAAATAAAATATTTGTCTATAATAATTTTTTTACAAAAATAAAAAAGTATTTTTAAGTTTATTGTTAAGTTTATCAATGGAGTAATTTTTCAATTTTCGTTATGTTTTGAAAGAAGAAACTCTCTCCTATATGACCTCAACTGTTAACTGAAGGCACTGACGTTAGTAAAAACGTCGTTGCTCGAAAACAAAGTACACGGAAACAAGAAGAAGAACAGTGAATGGTTGCAAATGCTAGAGTGAGTGCGAATTTTGGAGAAAAAACAACAACAATAATATGCAGAACAAAAATTGAAAAAAAAATAGAAATAAAAAAATGTCTAATTATGTGTTAATTAATAAAATTTTGAAAAACCATGTGAACATAAACAAACACAGAGAGTGTTTAAATGAAATTACAAACTTTAAAAGCAATTAAAATTTTATTTCAATGATTTCCTCAACAAAGATTAACATTTTATAATATTTATACGCAAACCATTAACAATTTTTTACACCAAAAGTTATTATGTGGTTCTTATTATGAACATTCTTAGCCGCGCTTTTTGTTTGAAAGTAGATGCAATTAAAAACCAGTATAGCAACAACTCATCAGTACAAAGAAGTACAATAACTCAGTACTCAGCGCATTCTAGTTTTATTGTCTTTATTAATATCATCATGGTCATCATATATCGTCATGTTCATCATTATTATCATCATTTACCATTACGGTCATTTATCTTAGTCATTACATTACATTTATATTACATTTCATTACAGTACATTACACGAGTATTGATGTTATCATCGTTACAATAGTAACGGCATTATCATCAAAGTCATCATCATTTCGTCATCGTCACCAATGTCATTTTCGCCTTCATCATCGTTGAGGCTGTCACTTTCGTTATATCATCATTGCAATCATCTTCTATCCCATACCTTAAAATATTATCACATCTTTATCATCATCACGATTATATCTGCTATCATCATTATCGTACTTCAATAATAATTTTCATCATCGTATTTGTCATAATGACAATGGTGATTTAAGGAAGATGATGAGGAGGAGGAGGAGGAAGATGGTGATGACGACGACGACGACGATGATGATGATATCAAAGTTGGTGATTAGACTTACCATCCCTACTGTGTTTATTTCTGCTATTATTTATTTTGTTTTGTTTTTTTCATGCAACTTAAGCTCACAGTTCGCTCATTAAAATTGCTCGCACTAAAATGAAGTTCGTAACTTGTGCAAACACGTACACATACGTACACGCACGGACGCCTACGCACAAACAAACACGTTCACACGCGCACAAACAAACACGTTCACACGCGCACACAATTAAAATAAATAGCCTAAAAACAAATGTATGATCTTATTCACGCACGCACAGACAAACTTGAAAGAACATGTGTGACCCACAAACACAAACATGAATAAACAAAACATACGCACACACATAAACATATAAGCCTGCTAACCGTGAGTTATACAAGCACACATTTGCCAAAATACCATTTATAAAATAAAGCGCATACAAATGGACATGTGGACACATACAAACAAACGTACACACACACACGCAGAGGCATACAGACTCATAAAAGTAAGCATACAAACACACACACACACACGTGTGTCATCACGTCTAAGCCTTTATTTGTATATTTGTATAAACTAACTAATTCACACAATCGCTTTTGCATGTTCATATTTGCATAAACGCTTACAACACACGAATGCAATGCACGTACAAAAACGCAGACTCAAATACGTATGAATGTGTGTCTTCGCGAAAGTTTAAATGTATTTTTGTGCGTGAATGTAATACGTAGTGTGTGGTGTGTGCGTGCGTGAATGGGTCGGAGCCACTTTATTATGTGTACTGAACTTGATTTCAGTGCGATCTCAGTGTACAGATTAAACAGGCTTTAATCTTTTCAATGTTTGCACTCAATCCCTCCTTTCCCTCCTCTCTCTCTCTCTCTCTCTCTCTCTCTCTTTCTTTCTCTCTTTCTATCTCTTTCTCTTTCTTTCTCTCTCTCTCTCTCTCTCTCTCTCTCTCACTCTTTTTGCTTTCTATCTATCTTTTTTATATCTCTGTCTTTTTTTCTTTTTCTCCTGTTTTTGCTATTTTTCTTGTTTTTATGAGTGTATCCATGCATGTGTTTGTGTCTGTGTGTATGCAAGAAGATGAATTGGCATGAATGTACGTGTGCATGTATGTTCATGCATGTGTTTGTTGTGTGTGTATATGAATGTATATATGAATGTTTTGTATATTTTGATATACGTGAAGATTATGTATAATAATTTTCAAATGTATCAGTAATTGTTAAATTGTTACTTAGCCTATAAATCTATAACTGAAAAATAATGAGATAGTTATGATGGAGCTGTGCAATAATTTCGTATTCAAATTATCTCAGATATTTGTTCAGATTTATAAAAATGATTCATTTACACATCTGTGTTTGTATATTTTTTTAAAATTATTTTTATAAAAACTTATAATAATATTTATGTTTCATAATTTTTAAAGGAAACCTTAGATGTGCCGACTCATTAAGCATCGAGCAATTTTCAAACAAAAAAAAAATTAAAATTGATGTTTGTGAAAATATTCCCGTTCACACGATTCGTTGTTTGTTCGCTTCTTTTTCAGTTGGTTTGCACCTGATTTTTTTCATGGTTGTATGAACGTGAGTTCGTTCAAATTTATATACACAACATTATAGGAGTCCCTAAATCAATTCTTTCTCATTGCATTGCATAAAATTTTACACTTACGAAAGTTGTGTAATCTAATTTGTATTGTTCATTTTTAATACCCGAGTTAAGCTGTACTCATGATGAGTAAAAACCTGTGCGTGAATGTACTTGTGGTTGTTTGTTTGTGTGTTTGTTTGTTTGTTTGTGTGCATGTGTGTGTGTGTGAATGTACGTGTGTTTGTTTGTTTGCTCGCGGGTCTATGTGCGTATTTGCGTGTGAATTATTAAAAAAATGTGTTTTAGTCACTAACTTCAAGCGAGTGTATACAAGTATTAATTCATATGTGTATTGTATGCAAATGTATTGGTATTAGTCTCTGTACGCGCGTTTGTATGCTTTCTTGTGTGTTTGCGTATGAACGCAAGAACGACGTGTGAACGGAAACGGAGTGAGGGTGACACAGAAATTTGATTAATTGCGCGTACTAAGATCTGATGGCGGTGCCTTGTGTGTTTGTGTGTGTGTGTGCTTGTATGGGTGAATGTGTGCGTCTGTATTTGTGTCTGTGTACTCGCGTTTATATGTGCTGTGATGTTTGGGAAAAATTATGATGATGGTTTTTGTCGGTGATGATTTTGTTGAGGAGTAGAGTAAATTGTGATTGAGGTTGGAACAACAAACACAACAAACAAATTCATGTTGTATTGGTTAGCACGGGGTGCAATTATAACTAGAAAACCAGATGTGATGAAGACGAAGATGATAACGACGACGATTATGATTATGATGAGTGATGATGGCTGATGATGATGATAATAATGATGACGATGATGATTATCTTGTAAGGTTGCTAATTATAATCCTAATGGCAGGTAATCCTATAGACGACAAAGGTAATAGAGATAAAATCTTAACAGCAACAACAACAAAAATAACAACAACAAAAATAACAACAACAAAATAATAATAATAATGACAACATCAACAACAAAATAATAATAATAAGGATGGCAATAATAACAGTAGCCTGAATCCATCAATCATTCGATAGCCTATAACAAAATAGCAGGTATCATCGTTACTACAAAGATGTATCATCAATAATATGATACACCTTCTTGCTGTATCATTTCTAATTTGTATTAATATTGATATTGATAAAAATAATAATAATAGTAATAATAATAATAATAATAATGTGAACTCTTTTATTTTCCAAAGACAGAGCATAAGTAAAATCAAAATATTGAAAATGAAATAAAATTGAATTTAGTTAAATATACAGTTAGATGAATAAAATAAAATAAAATAAAGATAAAGTGTTAGAGTAATACGGATAATCATCATTGCTCGTCATCTTATGAAAATAAGTAAGTACCATGATGATAAATAGTATAAAAAACTTCACTCATTGTTTCTATTACAGTACAGAGCATATGATGACGAAATTACACTGTTAATCAAGCTAAATCTAAAATAATCGGTCCAAGTTATATCAATTAAAGACATATTAAAAGGATTGTAAAAGCCAATTGGCGATATTTCAAAGGTATTAATTAAAATATTGCAATGCTTAAAGTCATCAATAATATTATCTTTCAAATTACCAATATATATATTCATTTTAAATTGTTTTGATTTTATGAAGTTAGTTTCATGGCAGACAGTCAGTTCAAGTATCTCGATCGTGTCTTTGTTGCGGACAGCAATGTCAGGACGGAGTGATCTGAACAAGTCTGTTATTGGTCGTATCTTTTCCCCTTTCAAATCCGCAAAAATCTCGACACCCGGCCTCGTGTCTACCATGAAATTATCGATAATTATTTTAAAATTTTGTTGTGGCGATCTAAGTATCTGCTCAATGTAGATGATGAGCCACAGTTTGACATGACGTGTTTGTTCGTTTGTGTTGCATTGCAGAGCAAACATGATGCATTTGTAGTTTTGCTCCATCTGAAGAGGTTGGCGTTTGTTGGTAGCTGTTGAATAAGGTATTTTCTGGTGAATTTATAGAGGACCTCTGATAGCTTTACAGTCGACCTGGACCATCGCGTTATCTCGGAGCTATTGATGTACTCTTTTATTGATTTCACAAGGGTACCTCGGCTTTGCAACAGCGAGAGATGATTAAAGTTCGTTTCATAATGCTTCTGTTTTAGAGCATTCATTGCTGGTTTTAATTCAACATTTCCCAGGATCAGGTTGTCAATCTTTCCATAATTGTTGTGAGATTCACTCCACAATGATCTAATTTCTTCATTACTATTTAATTTGAGATAACCACGGAGTTTTAGACGTAACATCTCGGCGTGCTGTTTCAACGATTTTATGTTGAGGCCACCAGTTTTATACGGCAGCGAGCTAACTTCGGCGATGCAACTGCTTATGGGCAGTGATAGCCATTCTCTTACTGTTTCTGTCACAAGGCGGTCCAGTGTGTTTTCTATCAAGGTTAGCGAAATATTGTAGGTGCGTAGTTCAAATGAGATTTGAGTAGGGACAAAGCGCCTAAGAATTTCCAGCTTCCATTGAACAGTTATATCCAGTCCACCAATTTTCCTCAGCATAACCTTAAGCTTATTGTGCAGTTTGTCTTTCTCTCTGGTATCTTTGCCTTCAAAATCGTACATTATTCCTAAGTACGTAAAACCTTCGTTAATATTCACCCGGGGAATTATTTCACCATCTATTGTTAATTGAGGCAAAAACTGCTCATACTTTCCGTCCAGCTTTCTCATCCCAAATGTACAGCATTTGTCAGTTCTCAGCTTCATACCCGTCCATTTGCACCATGTTTGGCTGAGATTGATCAGTCTCTGGGCACTCTCGGAACTGTTAGCAATGATTGCCGAATCGTCGGCAAACTGAAACCAGCCTCTGGATTTTAGATTGGCTGTTGGTCCCCATATGTATCCGCATTGTTGATATTGTTTTGCTTCTAGCATTTTCATTAGAGGATTGAAACAGAGGTTAAAAATCAATGGTGAGCCTGGGTCACCTTGTAGGACCCCCCTTTTTACTTGAATTGGGGAGGTTAGTTTGTTGCACGCCGATACAGTTATCGAGTAATCGGCGTATATTGATCTAATTAGATTGCTGACCTGGTTTGGGATGTGGTGATAACTTAGGATAGATGAAATTAGATCATGGCTAACCTCGTCAAATGCATTTCTTAAATCTAGGAGGGTAACAATGATTGTCCTCTGATGTCTCTTGGCGTCCTTTAGAAGGTGAGATAGTAGTTGCGTGTGTTCAGCTACACGTCAACTTTGGGGTAGAAGCTTTTTTGGATGTTTTTATTAATGAAGTTGTTTGAATCTAAATATTTGTATATTCTATTGTTTACAAATGTTGAGAAAATTTTATAGAATACTGGTTGAAGTGTTATTGGCATGAAATTCGCTGGGTCGTTGGCGTTTCCCTTTTTGTAGATCAGTATGGTCAACCCTTTTCTCCAGCATGTAGGGATCGACGACGTTCTCCAACACTCAACCAGTAATATATGAAGGATTGTGCGAAGTATGGGACATTTTTTGAGAATTATTATTGACATTTGATCTAGAGGACAAGGAGATGCTTTCGACTTGCATTTCTTGATTATTAAGAATATTTCATTGTACGTAGGAGGATTGGTATTGCAGGCAATTGAAGGGATCGTTAGAGGTTCAGTCCAATTTGGAAGGCGATATTTATTGTGAAATGGGTCTTTTAAAATTTTGTTGAAAAATTTGTTAGCTTCTTCGACGCTAAATAGTGGTGACAGAGCGGTTGTCGGATTTAGTAATTTTTCACACTTTGCTCAGAATTTTTGTTTTAATTGGCTTGTGATATTGACTGTTTTTTCAGCTTTTATCGCTTTTGCTGATGATATTTTTGATCTAATATGTTTGCTCAGCGTGCTAATTTGGACGTCAAAATTGTGGTTGTTACGGCCTAGCAGCTTTAATTGTTTCAATTCTGACTTTAGTTTGTTGATTGGTTTATCGAGTGTTGTTATTGAGTTTGATTTTTGATTAAGAGTGCCGTAGTTTGATGCGAAATAATTGTATATTAGTGTTTGTAAAGTGGTAGTGAAGTTATTGATGTCAGTAATGTTTGGCAGTGTTGCAATTTGAGAGTGGAAATATGCATTGGCTTCAAGCCAATGAGTTGTTGTTATGGGTAGTTTTATCCCTGGGAGTGGTGTATTGTTCGTGATGTT
>NW_008703571.1:2371001-2393239 GCF_000326865.2 Helobdella robusta
TTTAGTGTGAGGAATGGAAAAAACGAGCTACAAACATATTAACGCTAAACATTCGGTAGAATTTATAGAATAATGTAAATATATATATATGTGTGTGTGCGTGTGTGTGTGTGGTGTGTATGTGTGTGGCGTGTATGTGTGTGTATGTATGAGGTTTGTATATATGTGGGCCTGGTGTGAATGTTTGAGGTGTTTTCCGTTAATTTTTTTTTTTCGTTACCATTTTATACTATTGCCTTGCATGCTGTAACAGTTTCTGCGTCTGTCAGATGTGTGTGTGTATTTGTGTGTATTTGTGTTTGTATTATTATAAATGCAACCAGCTTAATTCAGAGAAAGTGTTCTCAAGAAAAATGTTTAAATCTTACGACGGGGATCATCCGTCCAAACATATTCGTCTTTCTGTTGTATGTATGTGTTTTGTGTATTTTCTTATTGGTACCGACCCGAGTACAAATGTTTTATGTGTATTTTGGGTATTCTTATTATTGTATACATGTATGTTTGTTGTATGTTTATGTTTGTGTCATGTTTGTTTGTTTATAGATTTCGTGTTTGATAGAATCTAGTATGACTTATGATCTTATGTTGTGTTTCATTGTTTAGTTTGTTCGTGTTTATGTTTATTCATGTTTGCGTGACGTTTGTTTGTTTTTGTGTTTATGTTATTTTGTTTTTAGTTTATGTTTAATTAAAGCTGTTGTTGTTTTTGATGTTGATTTGGTTTCCCGATATAATTTGTTGATCTATTCAATGCATTTCATTTGTTTGTCGTTGTTTATGCGGTTGTTAGTTTGTTTGTATTTTGTCGTGATGTAGTTGTTGTAGTTGTGGTTGCAAATTTGTTTTATTTTGTTTCGTTGGTGTTGGTGTTGTTTCTGGAAGATTAGAATGAATTGTTATGAATGAACATGCACATGTTTGCTTGCATGTTTGTGTCAGTGTAAATGTACCAGAGTTCCCCCACAGGCATTCATCATGTTTGCACAATGTAAAAAAATCTTTGTGGCAGTTTGCATGTGTATTCGTCTGTGTGTATGTGTGTGTGCGCGCGTGCGTGTGCGTGTGTACTATTCACATTTGTTCATGATTTGTTGGTTATTTGATGTAAGATTAGTTTGTGTGTTTTGAACATGAACCCAGTTTGAACCGGAGCAATAAATGTGCCGAATTTTTTGGTTATTGATGTTGGTGCATTTTTTCGCGTCGTTGTTTTGTTGCTGTTGTGTGGTTTGTTGTTGTTGTGTGTCATGTCATTTGTTGTTGTTGTTGTCCTGCAGTTTTTTGTTGTGTGATTTGTTGTAATTCATTGTATGCTTTATACTGTATTTCATCTGTTATATAGAAAAAAAAATCACATCATAGCACACATCATCCTCTTTATCACCAACACCATCATCATTAACATCCTCACCATCATCAACATCATCATCATAATCATCATCGTCATCATCGACTTCAACAGTCAACAATGCATAGATAGCTAATCGGACCACATGCGATGAAATAATTAACTTGCCAACAATTACCTTATCATCACAGATGATGACCAAGATGATGATGATGGTGGTAACGATGGTGTTCTTTTTTGGTAACGACGATTAAGGTGATGATGATGAGAAGGAAAATGATGAAGTTGATCATCAGTATTATAAAGATATATAGTGATGATCGTTAGAAGGTGATGACAAAGATGACGACGGATATAATGCTGTCCAGTAATTTATTATTTTTAACATACTAGTTTTAATTTATTAGTTTTAATTTATTAGTTTTAATTTTCAATTTAGTTTGTTAGAAGAAGATGATGGGAATTAGGACGAGAACGATGATGATGATTCTGTTGTTTATGATGATGGTATATGATGATGATGATGACAGTGACGATGATGATGTAATGACGATGATGGTGATGATGTTGTTGATGATGACGATGACGATAATGATGATGATGGGAATGTAGATGATGATGATGATGATAACGACCATTGTGAAGGTGTTGGGAAGAATTAATTAGTTAAAAAATTAGTGTACTTGAACATCATTATTATTAGTAATTAACATTTTTGTAACAAGCAGACAAAATTTATGGTTACGAAAACACATTTAGATACGCACACACACACAAACACACACATACATATATATATATATATATATATATATATATATGCACATGTATATATGGTACATATGTTGTTTATTAATATAATTACATGTAGGAGCGTAATTTATTTAATGAGCATTTTAAGTTTGAAGCCATCAATAAAACTGGATACGTTTACATCATCTGCATAACATGAATATGAATATTTATGTATGTGTGTGCGTGTGCGTGTGTGTGTGTGCTTGTAATTATTTAGGCATATGTGTGTTGTGAGAGTATGTTCGCAGGCGTTAGTACGTGTGCATGTGCATACATGTTAAAGGTACGTTGTTAGCGTACTTATGTATGTGTGTCTTTCCGTGTGTCTGCTTGTCTGTCTTTCTGTCTATCGGTCTAATTAACTGTCTGACTGTCTATCTGTATATGTAAGAATTTAAGAGTAGGACCCAAGCAACGGTGAAATAAAAAAAAATAAGTTGTTGAAGGACCGCATACAAAAATCCTACATTGAAAACAAAGATGGGTGATAAAAATCTTAAATACAATGTTCCTTCCAGCCAACACATCTCCGAAACATGTGTGCGTGTTTATACGTGTGTGTGTGTGTGTGCATGTGTGCGTGTCAGGGTAAATTTTAAACTTACGCAAAAATGGTTTGTTACACTTTTATCACTGTCACAGATTTTGAAGCCTGTTATATTTTTCACTATTTTTCATTAATATTGTTTAACATTTTCCAAAAAATCACTTTTTTGCACACACACACACACACACACACACACCTACACAAACACACGTACACACATACACAGGAAATTGTTACACCAAATTTGCGTTGCAACATTCATGTATACTGTACTTTAATTAATTACGTGTACAACAAAAACATCTCTTTGGTAATCTTCATCAGTGACTTCCTAATTAATTTTTACAAAAAAAAACAATCATCAAACTATTTTCCATAATTTTTCATAATTTTTGTTTTTGTTTCTTTATTAATCTTTCCTTTAGGCGCATGCGTGGAAAGGTGCAAATAAACCATGACATGCAATGGAACACTGCGAACTCTCTGTACTTCGTCGTACGTGTGTTTGTACTTTGCACAACTACTTTGTGCTTGTAGTTGTACAACTATTTTGTATGTGTAGTTGTACAACCATTTAGTTAGCACGTGCGTATGCAGTTGTTTGTTTTCTGTGTGATCTTGCACGTGATGTGGTGTTTTCAGCGTATTTTGTAATGTTTGTAACGTATTTTAATGTCTGTAGCAACGACGATTTTTTTACATTTTGGGCAATTGTAAGTGTCGTTGTGCTTGCACACGTGTTTTAAGAGGTCAATGATTGTTGCTGACTTGCTGTAATATTTGTTATAACAGACGTTTTAATGTATGTGCTTAATTTGTTGTAGTACATGTCTTAATGCATATCTATAGCAACAACATGCATGTTACAACATGTTGTGTACGTAGATACATTCATACACGTAATGTGTATACGTATATGCGTGTATATAAACATACATTTATATACAAAACACTAAGTATTTGCAGTAGATTGTGGTATGTATTGATAATTGAGTGCGTAGGAGCGCGTTACGACAATCTGCACTTGAAATTGCTTCGTGCATCTTCCTACATGCACTTGTAGTATTTGTATTGTAGGTAAAAATTCTGCGTACAGTAAAAAATTACAATCAATAACAAGGCGCAAAACATCTTAATTTTGTAACACAAAGAAAAATGAGTGCTGCGAACTGAAGAAACTTCTTCACGCACACACACACACACGCACACGCGCGCACTTACAAACATTCACATTTGCGTTAGTTTCTATTAGTGTTGGTTTATACACACACGTACACGGGAATGAATATACAGTTAGACTGAGATCTATCTAGCTAATGCGCATACATGAATTAGCGAGTCTCAATTCAATTCAAACTACAATAGACGTACTAAAACCGAAAATTGAATAAAAAAGTAAAAAAAGAGAATGATAGAAAGTGAATTATATAAGAAATAAAATGAGAAGGAAAGAGAGAGAGAGAAAGGAAGAGAGAGGGAGAGAGAGGGAGAGAAACGTGTAAATGATAAGAAATGCTTTGTGTTGATGAGGACAGTTTTTAGAACGCTGTAAAATCTTCTAACTAGCCTTTCATGGACGTTTTATTGCCGGTTTTCTTTGTTCGTTTATATGTACCTGCGTTTGTTTATATGTTTGTATGTATGTTTGTTTGTTTGATTGTATACATTTTTGTATGTTTGTTTGTGTGTTTGTTTTTATGTTTTTTATATGTTTGTTTGTATGCATGATTGTATGTTTGTTTCGTTTTTTATTTGTTTGTGCTTGTGTACCCAGCATTGTTTAGTTTTACGAATGTATAAGATGTGTTGTATTTGACTGAATGTTTGTTAATAGTTTGACCTATTTTCGCAACCATCCTCACTCACTTTTGTTAGATTTTTTGTGTTTCGAGAAGTTTTTTTGCGCAATTTGACTTTGTCAATTTTATTGTAATTTTCATTCAATGCTTTCATTCATTGCGAATGGTAATAAAATCGCGCATTTTATAATTAAAAAAGAAATTATTTTACAATTTTACAATTTTCTTCAAATAAAAATTAGTTTTAGTATTTCGAAGAGTCAGAACAAAAAAGTTACAAATTTGAGAATTGCACCTATATAAATTAGAAATTAGCACCTTTGCACGCATATGTTCTAACTCCCTCTTACGCACACACACACACAAACACAGACACACGTAAAGACATACGTACGTACTCGCACACAAATGTACTCACACACACATACACACACATTTAGATAAAAGTTTACATACCCATTCACACACACATGAACACACACAAACGCACACACGCACGTGTCTGCACGTTCATTTGGTCACACATACGCACTGAGTCAGTATAGTGTGGTACGTGCATTTAATTATGAACGTTTGTATCAATCATCTCTATCTATCTATCTTTAGTTCGTTCGTTCATTTGTTCGTTCGTTCTCTCATTCTTTTGAATTCTGTCTCTGTCACGTGATTTGTTTTGTCGATGGTGAAGAGGATGATGATGGCAGAATTGATGCTGATGATGATGATGATGATAATAAAATTGTGATTACTATGATAATATGGTGAATCGACAAGTTTAAAAAAATACTTGAAATGGTTGGTTGTTAGATAATATTTTACGGTGATTTTTCAGGTATTTCATAATTTATAGTACATATATGGACTTAGCCAGATTTTACCTGTCAGATACACATGCATGTTTGTATAATCACGTACGCCATCATACTCAACCCAAAACACACACATATACACACACATATACAGACACACACATGCATGCATGGATGTGCACAAAGAAGCTGAATAGGAGTATACAGAGGAGAGTTTTGTGATTTTTAAGTGCATAGCTAATTATATTTTTGCTCTTCCACATCTCCTTATGTTGCATTTCATCATCATTCATCATCTTCTTCTTCCTCCTCGTCATTCATCATCATCGTCGTCTTTGTACTCATAATCGTCTTCTTCATCATTATTCATCATCACTGTCGTCTTCCTACTCATCATCATCATCTTTTATCATTTTTATTGTTATTATTATTGATATTATTGTCATCATACTCTTTTTTTCATCATTCTCATCATCATTATGTTTATTTATAAATTTTTTAATTCATCATTCTGTCATCATTAGCGTTGTCGTTGTTGAATTTTTCTAATTTTATTCATTACTTTTGCCTTATTGACGTTATCATAAATATTTTTGTGATAGTATATCTCCACACATCATCATGAGTATTTTCATCATCGTTGTTATCATCATTTTTAATAATGATATCATCAAATTTTTTTTTAGATTTTTACGAAATATCACTTTTTTCATGTCACCACACCACACCATACTATTTTATTACACCACAGCAGTAGCATCACCACTGCATTACATAACCATCATTTGCACTTAAAAAAACAGCAGCGAAACGATAATGACGTCATTGTTGTCAGCGTAGCGTCATCATCTTTGCCATCGTTATCAGTTTGGACGTTATCATCCTTTTGAAGGAAAACTGTTTTGAACTCGAGTGCAAATATGGAACGATTAAAGAGCGTCTAATGATTTAAAAGACTTGCCTACAACTCCAGTGACACTAACAGTACTAATACTTGTACTACTACTACTACTACTACTACTACTACTACTACTGCTACTACTACTACTACTACTACTACTACTACTACTACTGCTACTACTACTACTACTGCTACTACTACTACTACTGCTACTACTACTACTACTACTACTACTACTACTACTACTACTACTACTACTACTGCTACTACTACTACTACTGCTACTACTACTACTACTACTACTACTACTACTGCTACTACTACTACTACTGCTACTACTACTACTACTGCTGCTGCTGCTATTGCTGCTACTTCTGCTGCATCTATTACTAATACTACTACTAAATAGTAAAATTATCCGGTGATTAAAACGATTGTTTTTTTTATGTTTTTGTCAAATTATATAGTAGTATATTTTTTGCTTGTTTGGTACTACGTATTTCCTTTTTTTCAGTGTGAAGTATTTTCTAGAATTTTATAGCAATCAGAAAAAGTTTCTGAGGGTTGATTGGATTCAGTACATTATTAAAAAATGAAGGTTGATTAATAAATAAATGAAATTAATTTCGCAGATGTTGAAGACGATGATGAAAATGATGATGAAAATGATGATGGATATGAGATGATGATTAAGATGGTTATAGTGAGTTGAATCACGTTAGCAATTGTTATGATGTTGATTATGATTACAACCTCAATTGAGACATGGATAAAGATGAGGAAGATGTTGATGATGGTGACGTCATAGAATATGACGATGAAAATGACGTCAACAAGAATGTTAATTGTAAGTAATAACAATGATGACGAACATAAAAATGACGACGATAATTATGATGGTGATGATGAAGACGGTGATGAAGGCAACGACTATAATGATGACGCTTCGTCATCTTACGTTTAGGTTGTAACTCGAGAAACACTAAAAATAATTACAACAAGAAAACGAATAATAGCAGCAATAATAATAAAAATTACAATAATAAAAAAAACATATAAATATAGTGTTTTGAAGGTTTCAAATAATGCAATAAGCTTATGATCATATAGAAACCATACTAAGATAGTTAAGTGATTTTGTTGGTTTGGTTGGTTTTTTGTTACAAAAATTTTGATTGAAAAAATATTTGGCTGTTAATTTTTTACTATTATTCGAACAATTTTAATGTAAATAAAAACTGTTACAATGATAACATCAACCGCAGCAAACTAAATAGCTACTGGACTCTTAAAAAACTTGCAATGTTAATTAATATTTATGAATATTTTCAAAATACGCAAAATTGTTGTTCCAAAAATTGTTGGCGTCCAGATATTATAGTATAGTAAGAACCCTGTTACATCAAACTAGTATTAACTACAACAACCATTACTGTGTATTCAGGTACTGACATTAAAACTAGGATTAAAGAAACAATAAAACGGCAAAGTAAAATAGCTAGCATCACTTGAAAAAAAATTAGCTCAAACAAACACATCCAATCAGTAACAACTACGTACTTCAATACCGCTTACAACAACACAAGCGTCACACCAACAACAGCGAAAACCACCACCACAACCACCACGGCCACCACAACCACCGCCAACACAGAGCACTAGCAGTACCACTTTCCATCATAGAGTAACATCAAGTACATTCATATCCATCTTCTACATTAATCGAATATTTCTGACACTTTTCTATCTTTACACATACATGTACTCACATAAGACGCACGCACACATACGTAAACAGAAATGCACGCAGGCACACACGCACGCACACGCGCGTACATAGAATCTCACACACGCGCCCAATTATACAAAACAGGAAAATACAACAACATGCAGACAAATCACACAAACACATTTATCACGTGCATGCATGCAAGGCGTGCCAACATCAGCATGTATAGACCATTTAATTGACATGGCTACCAGGACACCTAGATACAAACATCAATACATCAATACATACATACATACATACATACATACATACATACATACATACATACATACATACATACATACATACATACATACATACATACATACATACATACATACATACATACATACATACATACATACATACATACATACATACATACATACATACATACATATATACATACATACACATAAACAAACATACATACATACGTACAAAGATGCTTACATTCATACTCGCATGCATGCATACATACATACGAAACGAAACGAAACGAAATAATTTATTTGACCTCAATAAAGAAAATAAGGTGCAGGTTGACTGTGAGGAGTTAGTATAAAACTCATCGAGCACAGCCACCTAAGCCAAAAACTTCAGAATCTCTAAATGAAGTATGTTAACCTTCAGATGTTACTAATTGATTACAAAAACAAAATCATCGGGCACAGCCATCAAACAAAAATGTTATATATTAAATTTACGGTGTTACTAGTTGTTCGTAAAAATAAAATTATCGAGTACCACAAAAAACTTCAGATTCTCTAATTGGAGTATATTATATTTACGGTGTTACTAACTGTTCATAAAAATATTATCATCGTGCACCACAAAAAACTTCAGATTCTCTAAATGGAATGTATTAGCTTTGAGATGTTGCTAATTGATCCTAATAATAAGTTAGGTTTATATTTCTCTATATACAAAATTGCATATAGAATACCTGATTGAATCTAACTATATAAGCTATAGATAGAAAAGAATAGGATCACATACGTATATAAAAATATCTATGTACACGTCAGCACACACACATACATACAACTGAGCATACATGATGTCATAAATACCTTATAAAAATGTAATTTATATTCTTAAAACTAGTGATTTTAATTAATCAAACTAATAAATGCTTTCAAATGATGGTTAAAGTTCTTCATGTTCGATCTGTCATAATTAAATCCTTTATTTAATAAAAAATTCCAAATTCTGAGTCCTCTGCAAATGATGTGTTGATGTAAAATTTTCGTTTTTGATTTGTTGGAACAGATGAAATTGATGCGCCTTTCATTCTTCGTTCGTTTATAATAACCGTCAAAAATCGGAGGTAGTTTACCAGTCAATTGTTTGTCGATGAATTTTGCCGCGTGATATGTACTCATTTGATCGAAAGTCAGATTGCTTGTCGTGGCGAATAGCTGTTGTGAATGGGATTGAGCTTTGGAAAGTGTGATTGTTCGCATCGCTCTCTTCATGATTATTCTTATTGGATTTGTTGTAGTTGGATAGGCGCTTGTCCAGACTGTATTGCAGTATGAGATATATGGAGTACAGATGGCCATGTTAAGAATTCTTTTAGGCAAGAAAAATTTTATTTTATTTAATAGACCAATTGATCTTGCTAGTTTTGTGCAAACATATCGAACATGTTGTTGAAACGATAATTTTTAATCCAATTACTCCTAAAAATTTAACAGTTTTGCTTTCGAGAATATCCGAATTATTTATTACGATCTTATATGGCTCCTTGTAGTTTAAATATTGGACTGAGCCAAAAATAATCATTTGAGTTTTTCTGCTATTCAATGTCAACACATTACATTCAAACCATGAGACGACCTTTTTAATTTCACTATTAATCTTCAAGATGAGTTCATCGATGTTTTTGCCTGTACTGAATAGATTAGTGTCATCTGCGAAGCAAATGTAATCAAAGAATGTTGAAACTTTCGGGAGATCGTTGATGAAGACAATGAATAGCAATGGTCCCAAAATGCTGCCCTAAGGTACTCCAATTTGGTTTAATTTTTCGCTCGAGCATGTACCTTGCCAGCTAACAAATTGACTTCTCTCCGATAAATAACTTCTGAACCATTTCAGTTGCGAGCCACGTATTCCATAATGGTCTAGTTTCGCCAGCATGTGGTTGATGCAATCGAATGCCTTCGAGAGATCAAGGCATGTGCCTACGATGTATTTTTTGTCTTCTGCTGCAATCCCTATTTTTCTGATCAATTCTATTATTGCCAGCTCAGTCGAGTACTTTTCTCGAAATCCAAATTGTGAATCGTTAATTATGGAATTTTTTTTGAAGAAGATATTTAGCCTTTTGTACATTATTTTTTCTATTATTTTCGAAAAATTTGATAAAAGAGCAACGGGTCGAAAATTAGTTAAATCATTGCATCCCTCATCCTTTTTAATCGGTACAATTTTTGAGATTTTGAAACATCGTGGGAATGTGCCGGAGTTGAAAGAAAGGTTAGTTAGAAATTTCAAAATGTGAGCTGTTGAATGTATGGTAGATTTTATTATTTTCATAGGAATGCCATCCCATCCACTGGTTGTTTTTGGTTTGAGAAGTCTGGTTGTTGCAATTATTTCATCGCTTGAGGTCGACAGACAGAAGAACGAGTTTTGAAGTTTATTAGTGAGGTGATTTTTCCAGAGTGTTGAATTGTTGAAAGATGAACCTAGTTTTATAGCTATACCGATGAAATAATCGTTTAAGGCGTCCGCAGGAGAACGAACAGTTTCACTGTTTGATGTGACGGTATTGGTGATTTTATTTGTGCTGGTAATGTTTTTAATAATCGACCACGTTCTTCTGTTATCTTTTATGTTCTTTTCTATGATGTCGCTGTAGTATTGTTTTTTTAGTTTATTTTTAAATTTGATACGTACATACATATATACAAACACAATACACATACAATCTGAAAAACACCTACTGTTTAGTTTTGGCGTCAGAGTTTGCACATAATAATATACAATCTAAAGAAGCACATAACACATACATACACAAACATACATACACATATATAAATTATATATATACATATATATAATATATATACATATATAATATATATACATATATAATATATATATATATATATATATATATAACACAGCATGCAAGCATCATCAAAGAAAAATCATTGAAACACCTATATAAAAATACTTCGATTCATACAAATAATATGTTATAATATAAAATTATATACCGATATATTCAGCGTTACAAAAATACCACCACTTATAATATAGAGTCCAAATAAAAATTGGTATGAAACTTATAAAATATTTTATTGTAGTTATATTTCGTTTTTTCTTCCAATAAAAGCTGTTGACTTTTAATTAGTAGTAGTGGCTGTTGTCGTTGCAGTTGTTGTTGTTGTGTTTTGGTTATTGTTTTGTTGTTATTGTGGTGTTGTTGTTGCAGTTTTTGCTGCCGTTGCAGTTTATGTTGTCGTTGCAGTTGTTGTTGTTGCAGTTTTTGTTGCTGTGGTTGCAGCAATTGTTGTCGTCGTTGCAACAGTTGTTGTTGTGGTTGCAGCAGTTGTTGCAGCTTTCTCGGCGGCTGTCATCGACTGATCAGCAACAGCAGCAGCAGCAGACAAATTACAAGCCCTACATTACAAATTGCAAAAGAGCGTGCCTCTTAATCAAGCCGCACCAACGCATTCAAATTAACACGCGCATACACAAACACACACACGCACGCACGCACACACACATGCACGCACGCACAAACAAACAAACAACATCCACAGACACACGCGAAAGCAAATCAACGCGCACAAATTCGCCTTACGCACGAGAGAATGAAACTTTAACGTAACCGATACCTCCTACACCTATGCGTCGAAAAAAATTGTGCACTTGCACACGCATACGCCTAACCCTGACGGCTGAAAAATAATACAAGTTGATTTTGTATGTGTATTTGTGAATATGTTATGAAATTCTTTTCTAAGACGTTTGCACGCTATCTTCATGAGGCACTGATTTGCAGTTTGTTACAAAAACAATTGTCGAGAAATGCACTCAACAATAAATACAAACATACAACTACATTTGAGTTTTTATAAATTTTCAAAATTATTAATCTAATGTACAAACTAATTTATTTTTAATTAGAGTAAGCGTGCATGTTCTGCTACAAAAATTAAATTTGATATCACCCCTAGAAACTAAGGCAAATATTTTCACAAACACACATACAGCGCTGCATAAATGCAAACGCAACGAACACATAAACGCAATTGTTGAAAGTTAACAAACACACAAACACTTACAAACACAGACACACTCATACACACACACACACACGAACTTATACACACACGCACGCATACAGCTGCAATCATTACAATGATTCTATCTAAAGTTCGATGTATAAATTGTTTTTGATATCTGTTAGATGGTTTTTGATGGACCATTTTTAAGTATTTGATTGTTGGTTGTCGATTTTCAGGATTTATTAGCGCTGTTGATATGGATCTTATGAAGAAGATAGTGGTATATCAGTAATTCGA
This sequence comes from Helobdella robusta, assembly GCF_000326865.2. NCBI lineage: Eukaryota > Metazoa > Annelida > Clitellata > Rhynchobdellida > Glossiphoniidae > Helobdella > Helobdella robusta. Next base: position 2,383,519 of record NW_008703571.1, read on the forward strand.
ATTTATTAATGAAGATGATGGAGACGGCAATAACAATGAAGAGGAAGATGACAAAGGTGATGACGACGATAATGACGATGATAAGACAACAGATGAATTATTGTCATTGATTAGAGTGATGACTGCGTGGAAGAAGAAGATGGTTAGATGGTTGGATGATTGGTTGGTTAGTTGATTGGTTGGTTAGTTGATTGGTTGTTTAGTTGGTTGTATTGTTGGTTGGTTGGTTGGTTGTTGGTTGGTTAATTGGATGGATGGTTGGTGGATTGGTTGGTTGGTTTTTACACTGATGATGGTGGCGTCAATAGTGATGCTATCTCTCGCTAGAACAACAATGCCAGGAACACAACAGTTGCTGATGATGGTGATGATGATGATGATGAAAATGAATATAGTGATGGTAAATATAGTGATGATGATGATGACGACGACGACAACGACGACGATGATGATAAAAAAGAAAGAGAAGAAGGAAAGGAAGGCAATTTTTAACGAGAAAAAAAAGTTGATTTTGATGAAAGGATGATGAATATTCATTGCAAAGATATAGATAACAATAAATATGATATCCAAAATGATAACAATGATTGATGACGTAGATAATGATGACAATTTCAACAAAATGATAACATGATGATAAAAACTTTATGATAAAAACTGGATGATAACGAGATGAAAATGATTCCGATTTTGCAACTTTACTAATTGTGTTTTTTTTTGTACGTTCGTGTTTACCCGTACAACTGTGTGTACGTGCGTATGTATGTGTGAATGTGTGTGCGCGTATGTTTGCAATGTGCATCTGTTAGCGTATAACTTTACGTACATATACAATCCGAAGTAGAGATATAATTTGTTTTGCGCATTGTGTACATTTTAACGCAAGCGCATATGTCTGTCTGTACATTGTAATTACGCGCGTGTGTGTGTATGTGTGTATGTTTGAGTGTGTGTATGTGTGTGTATGATTGAATGTGTGTGTACGTGTGTGTGTGTGTGTATGATTGAATGTGTGTGTGTGTGTATGATTGAGTGTATTTTTGAATGTTGGTATGAGTCTGTATCTTTGTATTTGTGTGTTTGTTTGCTTCTGCCAGTTTGCATCTACGTGTGTCCAAGTATTCGTGCATGTGTGTGCATGTGTGTGTGCATGTTTGTATAGATGTGTTTGCATGCATGTGTGTACGTTGATGTGTTATTCGATAAGTGCAAACAGACCTAAGATTATTTACTAAGTACTATGCTACTCAGCGTTTACGTTGAAAGTTGTTGTTGTTTGATTGTTGCTGCTGATGTTGGCTGTTTTTTTGTTTTTTTTTTTTGTTAAAGTTGTTATTCCTAATATGTTATTTTCAATGTTGTTGTTGTCTGTTCTTATTTGAGATTTTTAAAAAATGTTGTTTCATATATATTTTATGGTGTTTTGTTGTTGACTAAATCAATTTTCGCATTTTTTGATCGTGTTTTCTTATGCTGATAGTTATATTCCTACATTGTTGTGGATACGTTTGTTGATGATACATACTAATGCTGTTCTTCTACTCGTTTGCGTGTGTGTGCTTGTGTACGTGTATGTGTAGTGTGTGCATGCGTGCGTGTGTCGGTGACTTGTTTAGCAGATAATTTTGTCCTTCACTTGTCACTACTACACCGTTATTAGGAATGTTTTTGAATGAATCCCATATTGAGAAATTTAGTCAAAAAAATAAAATTACTATTTGAATATAAAAATATTTCCTAGTATATTTAAATATTGACTAATAATGTCTCAAAAAGAAAATATTTCTTGACGTTTTCAGAAGCACCTGTCTAAATATTTTTTTTATTTATTCAACAATTTATTTGCTCTTAAATTCTATTCCCACATCATTTTTTGCGTCGTTAAATTGTGAAACAAAATTTTCAAGAAATTTAAAAAAAATATTGTTTACATTTAGGTATTTGTTTTTATAAGACGTATATATAATTCAAATTCTCGTTCGTTCAAGTACATAGATCTGTGTATACGTGTCGAAAAGAATGCTCACAGAAATCACACACAACAACCACACATACACACACACACACACACACATACACACACACACAACATACACTCATACATACAAACACAAATTCTTGAACTTGCACGCCACATGCTAAACACGTGTAAATAAACGCCCACATTTTAAATCCAGACATACACACTGCACAAACATAAAAATAGAAGCCTAGGTTCACACAGACATACGAAGAAAAATGTACTGGCACACATGCATAAACACACACACACACGTGTACAAGTACACACACATACAAACACACGAGTGATAATTTGATGAGATGTAAAGATTGATATTTCTGCATTGCTTGGGGTTAAACAAATAAGCCAACCCAGTAGAATTTTAATTGAATTGTTAGAGAAAAAACGCAACCTCGTTTTCCTATCTCTCTCTCTCTCTCTCTCCCTCTCTCTCTACATTTTTTGTTGTTTTTTTTGTTTTGTTTTTATTACTCATCAATTTTTTTCCCTCTAGTTTTAAAAAATGTCTGTCATCTATTTTTCACCATTTCATTGCCACTGTTATCTTTAGTGAAGTATTTTATTAATTTTTCCATAAAAATATGATTTGTTTTCTTCTATTATGTTTGTTATTAATATAATAAAAAAAATTATTGTACAATATTTAAAATAAATCATTGAAAAAATGTTACATTACACGTGAGAAAGTTGCTAAATGAACGACGGTTAACGATTTGCAATGAAGTAGCAAGTAGCAACACAAACCGCAGACGTTATAACGCACACGCAGCTACACGACAGACCGCATAACCACAAAACTCACACACCTACTATACCACACCACACATACCGCATCAAACACACACACCGCATCAAACACACATATCACACGGCACCACACACACACGCGCGCTCGCGCGCCACAAGACACAACACATACAAACACAACGCATTACCCGGCCACACACACACACACACACACACACACGGAACAACACTATATTACAAAACATAACATAACAATGTTGAAGTTCTTAACCGCAAAATAACGAGATGAATGAACTTGTTAATAACGTTTGAGTCAGTCCCGTAGTTGTAGTTTTGTCTTAGTGCATTTGTTTGCTCTAAATGCATCTTGATAATGATGATAATGATGAAGATGATGATAATGATGAAGATGATGATGATGATGGCGATGATGATGATAATGAGACTCGTGACGAAGATGACGACGATGTTGACGACAATGACGACGATGATGACAGCAGAAATGATGAAGAGGATTTTATTAAAAGGATAATGACGATTTTATTCTCATAGTTAATATTACTGCACTTGCAAACAAACTGTTGTTGTTATTATTATTATTATTATTATTATTATTATCGTATTGGCCTAACCAATGTTTCTGCACTAAAATAATTATCCATCATTATATCCTATCATTTATACATTCGCTCATTTTCTGAATCATTCATTTATTCGTTCGTTCATTCATTCGTTCATTCATTTATTCATTTGTTCGTTCGTTTGTTCGTTTGTTCATTTATTTATTAATTCGTTTGTTCCCTCGTCCATCCATCCGTATCATTTACTCATTCGTTCATTAATTGTTCATTTGTTTGGTTATTCCCTTGTTTGTTCATTCGTTCTTTCGTACGTTCATCCATTCTTCTTTTCATTCCGTCATTCATTCAGACATCCATTCATTCATTAGCTTGTTCGTCCATCCTTCATTCAGTTGTTTCTTCATTCATTAGTTATTCATTTCATTCCTTTGAACTTAATTAATTAATTTAAATAGCCATTATTTTAAAAGTCATTCGTTACGATAATTTCTTCAATTAAAATTTATTCATTTATTTATATTTGTAATCATTATTTTGACTACTTATTTACTTTTACCCAGTGTTTATGTTTCTATTTATATCTGTTCATTCTAACACAGGGGTGGGCAAACTTTTTGCTGTGAGGGCCGCATGGAGAACTATTTTACCTTTGAAGGGCCGCATGCATATGTATTTAAATAGAAAATTTTTTCGAACCGGGGGAGAATTTTTTCAAGATTTGTGGCTCCTTTTTTTGGTCTTATTGTCTGGCTGACAACCTTTTTTTCTTTTTTTGGCAAACAAGACTTCGCGGGTCGTAGTTTGCCCATCCCTGTCCTAGCATAATTATCATTATCTTATTATTAATTTGCCTATATTAATTTTCAAAATATTCACTTCTAGTACATACAACAAAGTAAATACATGAGAATGAATGGATCACGCACATTGCTTTCGAATTCGGTCCCTGCAACATTAGGACCATCCTTCGTTCCAATTCGGCCATCTTTCAGCCTATGATTATTAAATTTTGCATTTACTGAAATGTTTTTTCAAGACGTACTTCATAATACATACATTTACATATGTCTACTTTATTTATTTAATAAGATTTTGGTAAAATAATAATTTTTTATTTTATTTATTTCACAGTTTATGACAGTTGTGAAAAAATAATTGAAAAAGAGTTTACAGCCACAGCAACAAAAAAGTTTACACGACAACACGAACATAATCTCTATCCTTTCTTAACATTATTTCGTTCTCAGTACTTGAACATTATAAACAACAACAACAACAAAATAAGAAAATAACAATTTAGCAGATAACAACTACAGCATTAACAACATCAACAACAACAACAACTCCTACAACAACAACAGCAACAGCTGGTTTCGTTTTCAGCCACGTCGCCACGACTACCGATCCTTATCGACTTCAAAACAAAGAACAATAATAATAATAATTTCAGTATCATCATCGTCGTCATCATCATCAACATCAAACTTATCCAAATCATCATCTACATCATTACCATCATCTACGTCATCATTATCATCTACGTCGTCGTCATCATCAACGTCATCGCCAACGTCATCATTTCAATCGCTGAAAAACTCGTCGTATTAATTCCGTATTTTCAGTACTCTAAGAGAATAGATTTTATTTTTAGACAAATTTGTTTAAACTGATAAAAAAAAATAAATATAAAAACTTCGAAAAAACCTTGTGAATAATTAAAACGGTAACGATGGAAAGATGACAATGATGATGAGGATGATGATGCTATTGATGTCGGCAGTGGCAAAGTAAATATTCTAGCCATTCCTTTAACGTTCGACACGAAAGAATTATTCTTCATCTACTTTTTAATCAGGGTCAGTTTGTTCATTTTCTTCTTAACTATCCTCAAAAATTATTATTTACTCTGCCGATATAATGATGTTCATTAATTTATTAGTTGAATATTTTAGTTGAATTTATCAGAAGAAGACGGTGGTGATTATGACGAAAACGACGATGATGTTTCGGTTGTTTATGATGATAATGATGATGATGGTTGTGGAGATGGTGACGATGATGGCAGTGGTGATGATGACGAAAATATATTAAAATTATTGTTGAAATGAATAATAATTTCAATATTAAAAAGTATTTCCAACAAATTTGATGCGAGTTTTTTTTATAAAGTTATAGAATCGAGCGTAAAATTGCAAAAAAAACACTTGTACAAACAAAACATAATTAGAAACACATAATGCCAAAATACATAGACACACAAACATACACACACACACACACAATTATAGACACGCACGGGCACACACGCGTGCAATTATAAACACGCACACGCACACGTGCAAATATGAAAATAAACACGCACAGACCTTCACAAACAAAGAAAGTTCAAATAAAGTTTTGCACCGATCATCGATCTAGTGCACTTGCCTCTCTTCCCACACATACACACGCACACACGCACACAAAACACACACACGCATACGTCTAATATTCACTTTTATTAATAGCATCATTGTCAATTTTTTTACGTTAATACAAAACGTGTTTTTTCAACCGGACATATATACAATAACATGTATATGTTTATTTGGTTATGTGTGTGTGTGTTTCACATAAAAACGCAAAAACAAAACAAAAATCATAGAACACAACGCACGTCAAATGACAATTACGCAACCATACTCAAACAGACATCTCCAACATCTTGCAAACCTACAAACACCTCTACCGTGCAAACATCCTGGATTGGGTTTTTTGTATAATTTACTTCCTCCTTGTTTTCTTTCCTTCTTTTTTCTTTCTCTCTTTCATTTGCTCTCTCTTTCTTTTTCTCTCTCTCTCTTCTTTTCTATATCTATCTATTCATCTATCTATCCATCAATCTATCTATTTATCTATCTGTCTATTTATATATACATAAGTGTCTAGTTAATAATGTGTGTGTATATACCTTTGTGTGAATGTGAGTGTGTGAATGTTTGTGTGTTTGCATATGTGTGTGTGTGTGTGTTGTGTGTGTGTGTGAATGAGTGTGTGTGTGTGTGTGTGTGTGTGTGTGTGTGTGTGTGTGTGTGTGTGTGTGTGTGTGTATGGAGGGGGGGAGTAATTTCACGTGGTTACGTCATAATAAAGAAAAAAACCTTAATGACAGTTGCAGATAACAATCAACTAAAAGAAAATGAAATGAACATTTTTATCTCAAGAAAATCGTAATGAGGTTGTTTTCTCTGCTGCTGTGCGACTTCAGATGAGAAAGAATAAAGAGATTTAAAAAAATAATTGAAAAAAAAAGTTTTAGAAATAGCTGAAAGAGAAATAGAGAGATAGAGAGAGAAAGAGAGAGAGAGAGAGAGAGAGATAGATAGAGAGAGAAAGAGAGAGAGAGAGAGAGAGAGATAATAAAAAAATGTGTAAATGCATTTTTAGAATTAAGAATCGAAAGTAGATAAAGTTGAATAGGAATAAAAAGCATAGAGATAAAAAATGAATTGTTAGGAATATTAGATCAAAGAAGATAATGGATGGAAAAAAAGAAAATGAATTGGAAGAATGATAGAGAAATAATAAAGGAATGAAAAAAAATGAAAGAGAAGAAGAAAAAAAGATATCACGCACGTAACATACGTTTGGATGAACTGAATCCAGTTATAGACTGGTATATAGAATTGGTGTCATGCATCATTACGTATCATCAACGGAGTAACTTGATTTTTTTTTCGGTATTTGTATGCGTGTATATGTGCATTGTACGTGTATGTGTGTATATATGTGTATATGTGTATTGTACGTGTATTTGTGTGACTGTGTGTATGCGTGTGTGCACATTGTGTATGTAGTTGTGTACAATTGTTTGAGGTTATTTGTGTATAATGATTACTTTCTAGTAAATTTGTTACATTTGTATGTATGTTAATTGCGGTTGTTTAAATTTTAAATAAATTTTAAATTTTAATTAAAAAAATGTAATTAGATTAAAAAAGATAGTAAACTACAAAATAATTATAATTAAACTAATCCTAAATATGCTGAACTAATTTTATTTGTTTCTGAGTTTTAATTCAAACGAAATTGAAACGATTCCAAATCAAGCCAGCAAATTATTTTAAATAAATAAGCGTAAGAACTTAAACTAAGATGTTCACCTGCAAACAATACTTACAGAACATTTTCTATGAACAAAACATTGCTAATAGCATTACATGCAATATGAAAACATTATGATAAATCACCACACCATAACATTAACTGAGAAATACTTCATAACATTACATGTAAATACGACACAACATCAATGACATCAGTGAAACAAACTGCATCAGGGAACAACAACACTCGCATCAACATCAACAACAACAACAACTTCAACAACGTATGTAACCAGAACTTTGATTTGCAAGGACATCAATAACACGATCAATAAGTAACGCAACAAAATCGATATTCTGTAAACAACTGCAACAACAACGCAACAACAACAAAACCTCAACACAAAAACAAAAAAAAACGTTGAGAAGCACCAACAACAACAAAGCAACACCACGCCAACACAAACTCGCAGCATTAAGTCTGGCGCCAGCGAACAAACATTTGCACGAACCTGCACAACGCTCATGCAAGCAAAGGCAGAAACTAACGCACGCAAACAGACATCTACTGATACGAACACACAAAAATTGAATATCACATGTTCACACGCACACGCAAATTAATACACAATCTTGCAAGTGCACACACAGGTACGCACACGCAAACTAACACACAGTCACACATACAAATTAAAACACAAAAACACACACAAACTAGTTTATAAATCGTCACATACATGAACAAAAGTTCTATTTAAACAAGTTTACGCGTTCACCCGCGAGAACGCACAAACTCAACGAGGCGTTCCTTACAGGCTCATGTCATTCAGCAGCAGCTAATTGGATGACGTTTAGGCGTCTTTTTAACGATTCAACTCTCAAATTTGAATACAAATTCGTCGAGACAGGTGGGCTTATTAACGTGGCTTCCACCAACAACTCTGTCATCAATCAGAACTCCAAGTTATCAAATAGCACAATCATGATTACCCTGGCAAGCAGATAGCCATATATAAACAACAACGTCCAGAGATGCAACACACGCACAAACAACATGCACAACAAAACGCTTGCATACATTTAGTCAAAGGCATTCAATAAGTAATCACATCCAACCATCCACACACACGCACGCGCACACGCGCACACAAGTTCAACAAGTGCATATCGAGTGCGCCTTATTGAACGAGACAGGCGGAAGTACTATGTAAGAACGGAAACGGAAAAGGTTTGTACAAATGTAAACAACCTAATCAAAGATATTGAATCGCGTTTTTATATGTATTTCTATATATTATCATATATACATTTATGCATACTTGTTCAGAATCTTACGAGCCATCTTTGATAAAATTAATATTTTGCTGGATTTTAACTTATTGGAAACGTGTTTCTTAATAAATAAATAACATTCCCACTCATCTATACATTTGCAGTTCTCTATAATTATTGCTTAATTAAGAAATAATTTTATTTAATTAATAATAACTTTTCAGACTTACATTTCATTTATTAAATTAAATCAAACAAAGTGGTTTAAAAAAATTTCCCCCTTCGAATTTTCTAGTGCTGTCAGATCCGCTGGTGCATGCTGATTTGTGCTGATGATAACCATTGCTCTTGTTCTTATTATTATTATTTATTAATTATCATTATTATTATTATTATTATTATTATTATTATTATTATTATTATTATTATACTAGTAGCATTTGTTGTTGTAATGGTAGTAACAGCAGCAGTAGTTGCAGCAGCAGTAGTAGTAGTAGTAGTAGAGTAGTAGTAGTAATGGTAGCAGTTGTAGTAATAGTAGTAGTAGTAGTAGTAGTAGTAGTAGTAGTAGTAGTAGTAGTAGTAGTAGTAGTAGTAGTAGTAGTAGTATCAATTTTAGTTATGGTATTCATCGTATAATGATGACGGAAATGATGTCCTAGTCGGAAGAAGATGATGATGATTCGAAAGATGATGATGATGAAGATTAAAAAAAATAATGGTAACGATGAGAAGAGAGACGACGATGATGATGATGAATAAGATGAGTGTGATAAGAAACATGATGATGATGATGATGATGATGGTGGTGGTGGTGGTGGTGATGATGATGATGATGATGATGATGATGATGATGATGATGAAGATAAGTATGATAAGAGAGATGAGGAGGATGGAAGAGGAGAGGAGAAATGATGATATTGAAGATGACGATGACGAAGTTGGCGATGATGGTTACGATATTTATGGTGCCATGCCATCAATATTAATAGCTGCACTGACTGCGTCGAAGT
>NW_008703571.1:2396455-2406599 GCF_000326865.2 Helobdella robusta
TTATTATTGCTATTAACTCTTCTAATGATTTTGCAGTTTATTTTAAAACAATATTGTCATCATAACCGCAATTGTTACTGATGTTGATCCAATACTCGTTCTTTCATTCATTCATTCATTCTTTCGTTCATTCATTCATTCATTCATTCGTTCGTTCGTTCATTCATTCATTCAATTATTCATTCACTTAACTCATACATTTCATAGTTCAATATTTTACCCACTCACTCACTCACTCACTCACTCACTCACTCACTCACTCACTCACTCACTCACTCGCTCACTCGCTCACTCACTCACTCACTCACTCACTCACTCACTCACTCACTCATTTCACTCATTTACTCAACGATAATAACGCAAAAATAATATAATGTAAACAAGTTATGATCACTACTGCTTGTTCGGCTCTGTTGAAGTTTATTTAACCGTCTGATGTTATGTATGTATGTTTGCATATTTGTGTGTATGTATGTGTATGTGTGTGTGTGTGCGGTGTGTGTGTGTGTGCGGTTGTATGTTTGGGAGTGCCTTGTTTTTTAGGATAATTATGTCACATTTGTGATGCATGTATAAAAATAGACTGCATCTTTTCGTTCATTTTTGTGCTTGAAATAATTTTTCGTTTCTTTAGTTTTGTTTTGCATGCATCTCATTTTGAATTCGAATGAAAAATGAATTTCACTGTGGTGAATTTTTGAGTTTGAATAACTTTTTATATTTAAATTCTACTTTTACTTCTCTGTCGGCTGACACGAAGTCTATTTTGAGAGTTGAAATTATTTTCAATAGAGCCAATTTAGAATGTGGTAACCTATTTAAAGGTTTGTTTATTTTCATTTCTTCATAGTTCTCCTTCATTGTCCTCCTTTACTCCAATTTTTTTCTGCAGCTTTAAATATTTGTTTAAACAAAAAGAAAATTATTGATTTTATTGACGCCGGCATTTATTTCTGTGGTTATATTTGGCTATATATATATATATATATATATATATATATATATATATATATATATATATTGAAAGGAGACCATATTTTATACAGTATTGTTTTAATTCTACCGAATTGTTGGCATTAATCAAATTAAAGCTGTTTGTCTTTCCAATTTTCCTTACTAGAATTTTCTGTAAATTGTTCTGTTTATTGAAAATAGAATTATTATCGTTTATCATAAAAATTTAATAAAATTGTTTTTACATACATATGTTAAGCACGTACGTGTGGATTTTGAAGCCAAATTCGTTAAAACTTTTAAGGAGATGTTTGAAGATATGCACGTAAGAACCTTCAAATTAAAAAATTATGACAGCCATAGCAAGGTATTCAGTTACTGAAAGCAAGTGAATGAACTGTATGTTAATTTTAGAGTTTGTTTTTGTGCTATGTGTGCGTGTTGTTTGTTATTATGCAGATTTCTAATGTGTGCGTGTGTGCATGAGAGAGAGAGAGAGAGAGAGAGAGAGAGAGAGAGAGAGAGAGAGAGAGAGAGAGAGAGTCATCTATAGACAAACATTGAATTGTTTTGGATTGTTATGCATTTATCATATATGTGTGAATGTTTGTTTGTATATTTGCATGCATACATAGCACTGTATTTTATTGGAGTGGATATAAGCTGGTGTATATGGATTTTTGTTAGGGTGCGTGCCTATATATATATATATATATATATATATATGTGTGTGTGTGTGTGTGTGTGTGTGTGTGTGTGTGTGTGTGTGTGAGTGTGTGTGTGTTTATGCATGTTTGCGTGATTTAGTGTGCATGTGAGTGTGCGTGTGTACGTGTGTTTGGCACTTTGTGTGCCTTCATTATCTAAGGATTAAGCGTTGAAAGTTGTTAATCCAAGAGGACGAGAGATTTTCATTTTAATTATTTTCTTTTATTGTTAGTCTCTGTTTATTTAGCAGGATTGTTATTGTCTTCGTGTTGTTGTTGTTGTTACCGCTGGTTATGTTGTTGTTGTTGTGTTTGTTGTTGTTGTCAACGTTGGTTGTCGCTTGTTGCTGTTGTTTAGTCTTGTTTATTTTTGCTGATGTCGTCGTCGTTGTTGTTGTTAAATTACGCGACGTTAATTAAATGATTGTTAAGAGGACATTTACTTAGTTACTCACGAGTTACTTATGCTGTCTCGCCCAATGCTTTCTTTAATTAAGAAAATATTGCCAAATTAGATCCATAAAAGATAAAAACAAATGTACAGAAAGGTTGAACACTATGCAAAAAGAAGCGCCACAAAACCGCAACGCTCCTAGACCTTTGTTTATGGTTAATTAATGCGACATTTCTTCGCGCAAAAGCAAATTTATGGCATTAATTTGCTTTGAAAAATTGCAAAATTAAAAGAAATTGAGTCGTAAACATGGTGAAATGAAAAAGATTTTATGCACGCCTGCCTGCCTGTTTGTGTTATCTGTATAATGTTGAAGTTGTGTTGTATTCCTGTGTGTTTTTGTGTTGAAAGGTGTGTTTGTTTTTGCCTACAAAATACAAAGAAGTTTTGTATTTTGTTTTAACATATGTTTTTATGCGTATGCATCCAAAGTTGTAATTGTTGGTTGATACTTTTTAATTTCGATGATTTTTGTTTAATTATTGATGATTTGTTACTCATGTCATGAATGCCCGTCTACAAAGCTGTTGATCTAGCTATGATGTTGTATTAATTTTTGTCGTAAATTTTGTTTATTTTTACCAAGTTTTTTTATTTTTGGTTTAAAACTACAAACTTTTTTCAATATTTTCAAGAATCAAGCAACAGTTAGATTTATTAACGTCAGAATTGTTGTCATTGTTACAATCACTTAGACTCATCCCTTCTCTCATTAACGTCAACGAACTTGTGGCCGCATCTTACATTCATTACAATCTCAACATGTCTCGAAAAAATTTGCAGTAACGTTAATAGCTGAAGAGAATGAGTATTAGAATTAGTATTACTAGTATTAGGAGCTGCTGTAAAGTCATTACATGGCTTCGTTTGTTAATTTTATCACGTACATTTCACTACTGTCACCCTGTTAACTATGTAAATTTTAGATACACAAGCATGTGTTGATATATGGTGTGTGCACGCAATTATTATTGAGTACATAACCCATATTACATGTTTGTACCTTTGTACATACATGTTTATACGCGCAGACACACAAACATTCATGTATACACACACATACATTCGTGTATACACACACACACATACACATTTATATATCCCGGGAGTTAGAGGCAAAACACACATATATATAATACCTACAGCATGCATATACAATTGTACACATACATACATGCATATACACACATATTTACATACATTTACATACATACATATATACACATACACATGCATATCTGTATAATGCTGGTATTTGTATAAGATCAACAACACATACAGTACAGTACAATGGCTTGAATGTTATTACGGCCTAATAAATTATGAACATTGGGCAATAAAAACGACATAAAAACGCAATACTCTCAATACAAAATGCTACGTATGGGTTAATGATGCAATGAACATTATATATACATATATATATATATATATATATTCTCTTACAAAATACATTATTTTATTATTGATTATTTCATATAAAATACTGTTTATTAATATCAATTATTATTTATGATAATTTTTACAATTAATTTATTATAAATAAACGTAATTAATGCAAGAAAGGCGATTAAAATCGAATACAATTAACATACAACCTTTGAATACTTAATCTTGTCGAAACAGTTGCATTAAAGCAACAAGAGTTTATGATAAATTTTGCTAAAAAATACTCCCTAAAACAAAAATTGCATGTAACGATTTTGTGTTAAAGCTCTGTTGGATATGAAAATTCAGGAGTTCAGTCACGGTACAATCCTGTTATAAACCACAAAAAATATCTTACAAACACGTGAATTGGATTGGAAACATCTTTTCGAAATAATAAATATTCAATTTTTTCATAATTTTGTCCTAACCCAAAATACACACATCTACACGTACACACAACCACAACATACGCTCTGTTTCATAACACACACGCACCCAAAAGCACGCATAATCTCACAGACATACACGCACCTATGCACAGAATACGTGTATGTATTAAATAAATGTACTCAAATGTACGTGAGTATGTGTTAATTTGCAAACTAAATGGATTGGTTAGCCAACTCTACACATTGCTTATGCGTTCTTCCCAAGAGTTGAGTTCGTTGGTGTTTAACGTATAAATACCTATCTACATATTCAATGTATGTGCATGTACAAATTTTTATTTAATATATAGCTCTATTCATTGTACTCTTATATATTGTATATATATATATATATATATAATTATAATTAATAATAATAATTAATATTATCATATTTAATGATTTATAATTTTTTTATTGCTAGAGCAAAATGAAAAACATTTTCCTATCGAGTAGTCTGTCTGATTGGTTTAATGAAAAAAATTTAAGATGTCTCTTCATATTTGATGAGAACTATGTTAATAAGTTATTACTTTTAAAGAAATTTTTTAAAATGAATTTAATAAATAATCAAACAATTAAGTAAATAAATAAAAAAAACAAACAAATAAAGGTATATATATATATATATATATATATATATATATATATATATATATATACATTTATTAGTTTAAAATACTTAAAATTTATTAGTGGCGTCATCACCAATCACCTCTCAATTCAACAAACAACACAATAATGCAAACAAAAAATATCATTTTCAGTACTGAAGACTTTTCATCCAGCCAAAAAAAGTTGCTAAAGTGACAACAGGCAAACCACACTCAATGAAATAATTACTATTTTGACGACCCAGCAGCAAGCAGCGTGTACACCTGAAATATTTTACCCCTATACAATAATTCAAACGTTAAATGCTATGCTAATTTCGAGAAGTCTTTGTGGAGACAATGATATTCGTTCGTTCGTTCGTTCGTTCGTTCGTTCATTCATTCATTCATTCATGCATTCATGCATTCTTTCATTAATTCATTTATTTGTTTGTATCTGAGTATCAGTACATACCACACGATATCTTTGATACGTATGTATCTATACACGCAGTTACTATATGATACATTATGATTACAATTTTTGTTATATCATCGTTTTGCTTTTTATAAATTTTAATTGATTATAATTTAAGTATAATTTTAAATTAATTATAACTTGAAAATAAATTATAGTTAATTATAAACTTAGCGATGGTTACGAAATTTGGAAATTATGGAAAACCTAGGTACTAAAAATAATAAATTCTAGAAAGTACCAAAACTAGTAGTACTAAAGACCTCAGCTTTTCTAAATATAAAAAGTTTTTAATTGACACTTAGCAAGAACTTAACTATTTGCTGGAAAGTAATTTAGTCATTTTACTTGTTAATTAACTCAGTTTTTTGTCTGTAAATAATATAATAATAAACAATAAATAATAATAATAGTGTCATTTATATACCGCCATGGCAAGAGATTGCAATTTTGTTATTATTATTACAACAAACACAGTGTATGCAAATACACGTGAATCAACCCATCACATACTTTGGCATGTGAGGCCGGGATTTTTTCGCATTTGAAGCCGGGTACTACATCACCAATGCCAGGCATCTTAACCATTGCACCACCACTTCGCTTCAATTGTTGGGAAGTACTTTTGTAACTTTCTCGTGAATGGTTTACCGATTCGTTAGTAAGTAACTTAGTAATTTGTAAGCAAGTAATTAAGTATTGTGCCGGTTTAAGTAATTCGTAAGTGATTAATATAGTAATTGGTTGGTAACTTTTCAGTACTACTAAGGTTAACGCTAATTGGAGCTCCTACATCAGATGTCTGTCAAGCAGGGCGTATTTATTTATTAGCAGCTAGCCAGTTAATTTCAAGTGCATTTTCGGTAAAAAGAATTTCCCTCGCAGTAATAATTATTATTATTGTTTAAAAAGAAATTATGAATTAAAATGAAAATGATAATTACATATATATATGTGTGTGTGTGTGTGTGTGTGTGTGTGTGTGTGTGTGTGTGTGTGTGTGTGTGTGTGTGTGTGTGTGTGTGTGTATTAGACCGAAGTAATGGCTGTACCGAACATTTGCCTAAAATATTATTTAATTTTAATTGATTTGTATTTCACGAGAAAATGAGAAAATGATGGTGATGAGGAGGGCGATGATTATGATGACGACAAAAACAGAGAATGACAATTATCATTTTAAAGCGTTGTACAATCTAGGGTGATGAAATGACGTAAGTACAAGGATTGAAAAAAATTAAGGAAGAAGACATTCAAAAAAATGATCCTATGCAGTATGTCGTCACGTTAGTTGATGACGATGATGATAAAAATTACGATGAAGACGAGATGATAATAATAGTAAAACCGTTTATCATAAGAACAATGATGCATGCATACGTAATAATGAATTATGATGATGGCGATGACGATGGTGGTGATGGTGAAGAAGACGATGTTGATGTTGCGTGTGTGTACATTGAAATATTGAAAAGTTTTATTGTGATGGTGGGGAAGAGAATGCTGATTGTGCCAATGATGATGGTGATAATGACAACGTCGATGATGACGACGATGGTGATGATGACGACGATGGTGGAGATGACTAAGACGCTGACACGGTAACATCAATTTTTTATGAAGCCATTGAAGGTCGTGCATTTATTATGCTTTCAATGCTTTTCTCTCACATGCCATTCAGGTAGTTGTTAACAAAATGTCGCTCTATTGTTATCAGCCGCCTTGTTATCATCACATCCTCAACATCGTCGCTCCGTGTGTGCGTGTGTGTGTTTGTGTGTGTGTGTGCGTGTGTGCGTGTGCGCCTGACACGGTGCACACTAGTGGTGCAAACGTGCTCGCCAATGCATTGTTCAATTATAACCTGGTGAGGTAATTGGGTGTAGTCTTATAACTTTATAAATTCACTGTATATATACACTCATTGCATGCATGCATGTATTTTATATGCCGAGGTATGAATGCATGGTATGTTTCCCTCTGTATAATAGCAACTTAGTTATAAAAGTGTGTGCATGTGTTCGTGTGTGTGTGTGTGTGTGTGTGTGTATTGAAATATTGAAAAAATAAAAATTAAAAAAAATATGCAAACAAATAAAAAACAAATGAATTCGAGCACTGAATACAATTTATATGAAGGTGATGTGTGTTGATGTTTTGTATATATAAATATTCAAATCTATTGTTTATATACAAGTGTTTTGTATGTTTATATATACAACAGCGTATATATATATATATACATTCTAAGTTTTGTATATATACAAATGTGTGGTATACATACAAATATAATATATAAACACAGATATATTGCATATATACAAACGTAATTTGTATGTATACAAACGTATTTTGTATATATTCAAACGTACTTTGTATGTATACAAACTTAATTTGTATATATATGAATGCACGCACATAAGCGCGTTTTTAATGTATGCATGTGATTATATGTTTGAACTTGAGTAATAATTGAATTATCACGTTTTAATACGTAAGTGCGTTTCAGACCCTTCATAATAATATGAAAAAACATACTGATGCGAAAATATAAAAACTGTAAAAATATTATATTAATTATAGATTCCATAATTTTTTTGTTTTTTTTTAAATTATTATTTCATATTTTCATCGTCTTCAACGTCGTCATTAACATCTACCTATTATTAATATTTGCTGTTTTTTATTTTTTTTTATTCTTCTGCTTATAATTGCTATCATCATCACTGTAGCATGTGTTAATGATATTATTATTTTTATTATTTTATTATTATTATTATTATTATTATTGTTGTTGTTGTTGTTATACAGAAACCACAATACTAGCAGTAACAGTAGTAGTAGTAGTAGTAGTAGTAGTAGTAGTGGTAGTAGTGGTAGTAGTAGTAGTAGTGGTAGTAGTAGTAGTAGTAGTAGCAGTAGTAGTAGTAGCAGTAGTAGTAGTAGCAGTAGTAGTAGTAGCAGTAGTAGTAGTAGCAGTAGTAGTAGTACTAGCATAATCTCAAACACAAAAAATTTTGAACTCAAAATAAGTGCCCTTGCTAAATTGAATAAAAATAATTCTACTACGAATTAGAAGTATGCATTTGTAACGTGTAAACAAACATTGCTCGCAGAATGTTAAATTTATTTACCTTCACATTATTAGCAGTTTATTTTTTCAAACTTTTTCCAATTAATATTATTTTATGGCTAACTGAATTTTGTAGCATCAGTGAAGGCTTTAGTTGAAAATTAAATTAAAATAAAATTAGCAGTTAATGCCACGTTATGTGCGTGCATATTGTCTGTTTAATTGCTTAAACTCAAAATGTGTTCATCAATTAAATTTTGTTACTCAATTTTTTATTGTTTATTCATCACTTTGTTAGCATGTTCTTTTGTTCATCTTTTGGTTTGTAAGTATTGTTCATTTATTTGTTCGTTCGTTTTCCGCTACAACTCTCAAATTATTTTCCTCTTTTAGTTTTGTCTTTAGTAGGCTAGTATATTTATTAGATCATTTTGATATAACACTTTTTCAATTTTTTCTTTAAACAAATATTTATTTATTAATTAATTAATTCTTTCATTTAATAATTTATTTATTTATTCATTCATTCATTCATTCATTCATCCATTCCAACCTTTTTGCGTGGTTTTTTCTTGGTGGGCTTACTACATCGGTGCAATGAACAAAAAGATAATTTGGATTATGATGCAGATGAAATGGCGAAATGAAATGCTCAACTGAATTCAACAGTTCTGGGAGAATTATTACTTTTGAATCATTGCTGGTTAATTACGGTTTGAGATATTTCAAATTACACTCTTAATTAATATATCTTCGTTTTCGTTAATTTAAACTTTCTTTTCACTCTCACTCTTTGTATTTTTTTTACTATCTCTTCCCACAGTCCTCTGCGTTCATTTTTCTCCACTACTTTCCTTATTTTTTTCTTTTTTTTCTTTATTATTTTTTGCAATCTTTCTCCTTTGTTTCTCCACAAATTCTTCCTCCTCTTACTTCCTCACTTTCTCGCTTTCAGAGGTCCATAAAAAACACACCGCCTCATTAGCGATGCAATTTTTACAAATCCTCATTCATTAATTAACTTATTAACTTTTTATTTTTAACACATTGGTCGTCTTTTTGCTAAAATGTATGTCTACCACACACACACACACACACACTCACACACACACTCACTCACACTCACACACACATTATTTATATATATTTATATTTATATATATATATATAATATTATTTAACATATAACAAACAATAATGAATATGTATTTGTAAGTATAGTGATATTTAAACGATTTTTATATTACTATATTATTATATTGTTCTTATTATGATTATTTATCACTATTATTATCATTAGCATTAAACATTATCATTATTATTAATCTTTCTATTATTATTATTATTATTATTATTATTATTATTATTATTGTTTTTACTTTTTATTATCATCATCTATATTGTTATTATTGTTGTTTTTATTCGTCCTGACACTGGGGTTATTGTTATCATTATTTTTATAGATGCTATATTTATTTTTATTGTTATTATTTTGGAGCCGCACTCAATCCCATTTAGTGCGGTTTAGTTTGCCTGTCTGTGCCCGTGTGTTTGCCTGTAAACACGTACGTACTATGCACACATATACATGGTATAGCCATATACATATATAGATATATATATAGCAATAGCTATATTACGCATTTCAAAAATAAGGATTAGTATTTGAAGATATGTTTGAGTATGTATAAATGCGTATTCACGCTTGGTCTACACGCCATAAATGTATTTATATACGTATATATATATATATATATATATATATATTATATAAGTATATATATAAATATATATGTATAAATAAAAGATGTACCCTTATATGTTCATTGTTTTCTTCATCCGTTAATTTTTGTAAATTTATTTGTTCGTCCAAGTGTACTTTTTTGCGTTCACGTAAAAATTTTAGCATGTTTGCGTGTTTGTATGTGTTGGCACGTTTGTATGTTTGTGTGTATGTTTAGCTGGCAATATCCTTAATTAGTGTGTATGAAGTGTGTATGAGTGTGCTTGTATATTCCTGCTTATG
>NW_008703571.1:2406649-2407647 GCF_000326865.2 Helobdella robusta
ATTTTTGACTACGTATTTTTGTAAAGTGTATATAATCAATAGTTTGTATGTACTCGTACATGTGTATTTGTGTATGTGCGTGTGTGTGCGTGTGTGTGTGTGTGGTTTGTGTATTTATTTTATAGTACGTCTGTGTGTTGATGTTCACTTAGTAAAACAAGTGAACCAGACCTAATAATACAGTATACGATAGTATTCGTTATAAATCAGTGTTCCTTTCCATCCTGAAGGGCATAATTTCCAAATTTCACCACAACTAGCCAGTTTATTCATCAAATAATTTTCTTTTTTTTTATCAGCTGACCAAATATATTCATAAAAACATTAACTGTTAGAATAAGGGCAACGTTCTTCATAACAAACAAACCATCAAACAGACAATCAAACAAACGAACCGACAAACAAACCAACGAACGAACTAACAGTTGCATGAACTTACACAAGAAGTAACAAATAATAAACAACAATGACTAACACTCTAGCAACAATAACAACAACAGCAACAACAAACAAAAAAACAGCAACAATGAGAGAGACAGACAGACAGACAGACAACACACGCATGTGCAAAATTTTTATGGCCATCATAAAATCACAAACGCGCGCACACAGACACAACTAACGAAATTTACATCTTTTTTGGCGCGTCAAAACGCATAACTTTATTTTGGTCGCATGTGTTTGGTGTCTCTATGTATATATCTCTTTATGTCTTTTTCTCTTTCTCTCTCTCTCTCTCTCTCTCTCTCTCTCTCTGTCTTACTCTTTCTCTTTTTCTTTTTCTCTTTTTCTCTCTCTTTTTCTTTCTTTCTCTCATTCTCTTTCCTTTTCTTTATATATATATATTTGTGTGTGTGTGCGTGCGTGAGTGTGTGTGTGTGTATGTATATATGTATGTATGTAAGTAAGTAAGTAAGTATGTATGTATGTATGTATGTATGTATGTATGTATGTATGTATGTATGTATGTATGTATGTATGTATGTATGTATATATGT
>NW_008703571.1:2409438-2410385 GCF_000326865.2 Helobdella robusta
CTCTCTCTCTCCTTTTTCTCTCTTTTTTTTCTCTCTCTCTCTTTCTCAGTATTTTTCTTCCTGTTTTTCCCTTTCGTAATTTTCAATAATAAATTGAACGCACAGTAAACACGCACAAACAACAGCCACACCACAGCAGCGTGCTTGTACGTTAAAATCTTTCAGTAGATAATAATGAAGGATGAATTGGGTCTAAGTATTTTTGTATTTCAATTTCTATTACTATGTGATAGGTGTACGTAGATTGTATGTGCGGAATATGTTTTGTATGTAGTACCTCTCTGTTTGTACTTCAATTTATGTGTTTTCGAGTTGCGTATTAAATTAAATTATGCCGCTTGTGTGCTGTCATTGTTATTAAATTATTTCTAACGATTAGGGTATTAAGTAGTTTTGTATATTTTATGTTTTACGTGAAAAATTACTTTGTATGTTTTGTATGTTATGTCTAAAAAGTTTTGTGTTTGGTTTCAATATTGAATTGAATATCGTTTGTATTTTTCCTTTAGTATATATTGTATAATAGATATGTTTTGTATGTTTCTTTTTGTATATATTGTATAATGGATATGATTTGTATGTTTCTTTTTGTATATATTGTATAATGTATATGTTTTGTATGTTTCTTTTTGTATATATTGTATAATGAATATATTTTGTATGTTTCTTTTTGTATGTATTGTAAAATGGATATGTTTTGTATTTTGAAGGAAAAAAAAATTGAAACCACGGCACGGGATGTTCCACTCTGTTTTGCTTGTTGCCATGGAAACTATTGTTTACGTTAGTATTGACTAAACAAAATGATAAAAATGATGATGCAGGTTGGGATGACGATGGTGATGACGATGACGACGACGATGATGATGAAGGTGATGACGACAAAGACGATGATGATAATGATAACGATGGTAATGATAATAGTGATTGCGACTCTGATGATGATG
>NW_008703571.1:2410944-2412558 GCF_000326865.2 Helobdella robusta
TACATACATACATACATACAAACATACTATACATACATATACAAACATACTATACATACATATACAAACATACACATATACACAAACGGACGTACAGCGAGTCAACATAAATAACAATCATGTGAGCCTGTAATTGTTACAGATGATGACAACTATTTATTTATTTTTTTATTCTATGTATGCCTGCATTCATACATGCATGCATGCAGTATATTGGTTTTGGGTTTGATTTTCTAATCGATTAAAACATTGATTTTAATTAATTTTGCATTTATGTAGATTATTTTAAAATTAATTTGATTAAATGATAATTTTTATTTATGATGAAAGAAAAAATGTATTTTATCTTTTAATCATTTTAAACACATACACACAAACAAACACACACACATACATATATTGTGTACACAGAGCAAAATGTTATACACGCCTCACTAACACATACACATACACATACATGCAAATACAACATCATCTATTGTTGATATTTTACCAATACAAAAAATCAATGGTGCCACAAGAAAATGCAACATTATATAATAACAAAATAACTACCAATACATACACACACACACACACGCACATACACACACACACACACACACATATATATATATATATATATATATATATACACATACATACATATATACATGCTTACATATACACACCACATACTCTTATTGATGACGATTTCGAAGAATTAAATCAAAAGGATATCTGATTTCTATGCTATCTTCTATCTTTTTATTTTCTTTTAATTTTTTGTCTATGGTTTGTTATTTCGGCAAATTTTTGTGAGTGATAATATAATTCTTTTAAATTAAATTTAAAAACGTTTACAACTGAAGTTTTTTGAAGAAAAAATCTTTTTTTAGTCTTATTTTAAGTACTTGTGTAATTATCTATATGGTGATTGGTGTCGCTAACTTTGGCTGTCATCATCATCGTTGTCATCATCATCATCATCATCATCGTTTTTCTCATCACCATCACCGTTGTCATCATCATCATCGTCGTTTTCATCATCATCATCATCGTCGTCATCAACAGAAGACACACGCACACATACACGCATTGTTTTGATTTTTACTAGTCATTGTAATTTTCGTAATCATCATCATCATCAAAAGCATCATCATAATCATCGTCCTTAACGTCATCATCATCGTCATAATCGTCATCATCATCGTCATTAACGTCATCATCACCATCGACACCATCATCATCGTCATCATCATCATCATCATCGTCATCATCATCATCGTCATCATCATCATCGTCATCATCATCATACTTTGTCGTCGGAGGTGCATCAGTAATAATCGATAATGTTAATCATGAGTGAGGACGAGAACGACGACGACGATGATGATGATGATGCTGGCGATGTTGGTGCTGATAATGATGATGATGATGCTCTTGATATTGATCATTATGACGATGATGATGACGATGATATGAAAGACAATGATTTGAGTAATGTTGCTTACGCGAAGTGGCTGATTAAAATTATGATGATGATATTGATGATAAAGACGATAATGACGGAAATGATGATAGTGATGTTTTTCATGTTGATGATCATGATTATGATGATGATAATGACGTCAG
>NW_008703571.1:2423605-2434037 GCF_000326865.2 Helobdella robusta
TATTATATATTAAAATAATGCAATTAAATTATATTAATTATGTCTAATTAAAATTCAAAACAACAATCCAGCTCCGACGATGGCTAAATAGCCGAAACAGCGCTGTTAGCTGACACTTACAACATTAATTAAATTATGACATTAAATAAATACGAGTATAAAAATTTACGTCGTGTTGAAGTTGTCTTTAAAAAACTACTAAATGCAGAATGGGCATATAAATTTAACGATATATGCATCAAAGAAAGCCTCGTTCCAAACAATATATGTATATATATATATATATATATACATATATACATATATATAACACATTTATAGTATTATACAATAACACAAAGTGCAATATATATTTTCTCTTGATTTATGAGAGCACAATCAACCTATTTTCATGGAGTTGGTGCTAGGAAGGAATGATCGAGTGAGTGAGTGAAAGAATGAATGAATGAATTGCATACACTGAAAGGAAACACAAACACACAGAAAATTTTACCATGGTAATTTATTATTATTTCATTTATCATTCAACATAAAATAATTTATAAGTTTACCCAAACTATCAAAAACCGAGCAATCTGTGTTAAGGACACTCAAAATGTTACTCACTTTAGCAAATTATTTACAAACAGAACATTTTTTAAGAGAAATTGAAAAAATTTTAAAAAACGAAAATACCAAAGAAGCTTGACTAGTAATTTATTGTTTGACTGACTGAAAGGAAATTATTTTTGTGGTATTTACCTGTTTTTTCATCGTCCGGCGCAAAAACATCGCGTGGGGTGATTGTTTTCCCGGAGCTATAAACCAAATTACATGCAATGTTTCGTGTTCACATACACATTTGCATGTGAATACTGTTTTGTATTGGTGTATTGTATGGTACATAAGTGTGGTATTCGTTTATTTTCTTGTTAATGTTTAAACTCATGTTTTTGCAGAGTTATTTCAGAGGTGATATATGTGTATATACATATACAGTTTTGTATGGATTCTACAGAATTGTTGGCATTAATCAATTTAAAGTTTGTCTTTTCAATTTTCCTTACTAGAATTATCTGGAGATTGTTCAATTTTCATCTACGTATGTATGTTTATTTTATGTACGTGCATTGTATTTATGTATATTGTGTATAAGTATGTACGTAGTTTATTGTATGCCTATGTGTATGCTTTTGTATGTATGTGTGTGTGTTTTCCAATGTATGTTTGTATATTTTTTATGTATGTTTGTACATTTTTGTATGCATGTGTGTGTGTATTTTTGTATGTATGTTTGTATCTTTTTGTATGTATGTATGTTGAAAGAATGCATTAGAAGCGAACCAATTTCAGTCAGCAACCAGTATTCGTAGGTGTGACATTTTGTTTTGTTTATTAGCTTCAGTTTTTCCAGAGAGAGAATTTTTTTGTCACGCCATTTTGTTTTTCAGCTTAATGTTTTTCAGTTTTATGTTTTTCTTTTTATATCTCCAATGCAATTCTCTCACTAAGTTTATGCCATTTTATTTTTTTGTAGATTTGTTTATGGTCTGCTCTGTACATGTATTTTTTCTTTTTTTTTCTATAATTGTCATGTATCTTGTTGTTTGCAAGTTATTACAAACATGTAAAAATATTTCATATTTCATAAGATAATTTGTTTCATGTTTTTTGTTTCTATTAATCCGCAAGCATTTCCAAACATCGTCGTGTTAGCTCGTAAACACTTCACATACCTACATTATCAAGCATTTATTAAAAGTAAAAATAACTCAAAATGACACAGAAATGTAGAAAAACACAAATACAGACACACACGCACACACGGACATAGACACACAAACAGACGCACAGAGACAAATACACTCACAAAGACTTACACACGCAATGATGGATAGACAAACAAAAAGAAACGCCAAGACGAGCACAGGGTTGAATTTATATAAGATGGGATGTATAAATTTTAGGACGCGCATGACATTAATTTCCATCTGACATATCTTATTGCCCCGTAAAACTTTCTAAACGCAGTAAAAATAAAAACTAACGCGTTTATAGCTTACGATCATTTTCACGTGTGCACTTGTGAACATGTGTGTGTGTCTGTGTGTTTGTGCCTGTCTGTGTCTGTCTATGTGTCGTCTTTTTGGTGTTTGTTGCTATATTTATATCATCATTATCGGTAAGTCTATGGTCATGTCGTTGTTTTGGTTATTTATGATGATGTTTTAGTGTTTTTTACGACGTCATTATGCAGTTGTTTACAATGTTTATGTTTGTGGTTTTTGTTTGTTTGTTTATGTGTGTGTGTGTGCTGGATTGAATATTGTTGTTGTGACGTTTTCACTTGTGTGTTTTGTTGGTAATCCGTTTGTTGTTTCATAATGTTGTTGATTGTTCGAGTTTTTTTTTTGTGGGAATACTTACGCACGATTGTTTTGTTACGTGAGGCCACTCATTGTTTTGTTGTTGTCGCGTTCTCATATTCTTATGACGTTTTTAATTTGTTGTTGTTTTATGCTATTTATCGCTATGCTATTTGGGAGTAGTCATTCATTTAATTGTATGTTAATGGTAAATTTTCGGACATTCTATATTTAGTTGCTGTTGCTGATGTCTATGTTGATGTTTTTTGTTGATGTTTTTTATATTGAAGTTGTTTCTTGTTGATGTTGTTATCATGTTGATGTTATTTATGTTTATGTTGTTTTTATGTTGATGTTGTTTATGTTGATGTAATATTCCATTGATATTATGATATTTGCAATAGGTTTTTCATTATCACATATACGCTATGCCATTACAATCGATCACCCATTGTGTTTTTATGATCAGAAGAGAAAAATTTTTTGAATAATTATTTCAATAAAGAAAATTATCTTATAATTGTTTTGTTATTAATGTTATTATGTTTGTTTTTGTTGTCTATGTTATTGTTAATAAGAATAATAATAATAATACTGTTTATTCTTTGCAGACATTTTCTATTATATCTAGGCATTTATTTATTATCGACCATTCGTCCGTTCGCTCTATGATTTATGGCTGAGAGGCACGATATTTATGGCTGGTTGGTGATGAGTAGGTGGTGATGGTGATGATGATGGTGACGATGATGATGCCAGTTATAGTAGTGAGAATGATGATGTTTCATGATGATGTTACTGATGACAGTTGTAAAAATAAGAGATGGTTGATGATGATAATTATTATTATCATTATTATTATTATGATGGTAATAATGATGATGATGAAAGTGATAAAAAATAACAATGATAATGATGGAAGTGAAGATGAATGTGATGAAGATGATAATAGCGCTGATGATGATGATGATAACGATTACGATGATGATGATGAGTATGACAACGGTGTCTTTGAATCTATCTGCTGACTCAGACGCTCCGACAATTATTTTCACTAAATGTAATTTGACAAACGCCAAATTTATCTCTTGGTGACATAAACAGAATATATATGTTTTTGTGTGTATATATGTGTTTGTGTGTGTGTGTGTATGCGTGTGCGTGCGTGCGTGTATTATGTGTGTTTATGTTTATTATGTTTATATTTGCGACTGATAACTGCACACATCACAATACGATGTTTTCATATTCGTTTTAAATTTCTCACGACAGGTGTCCTTTTCGTCATTCATCCTCCTCGCTTGCTCCCTTTCTCTCTCTCTCTCTCTCTTTCTCTCTCTCTCTCTCTCTCTCTCTCTCTCTCTCTCTCGTCCATGTTTCCAGTGAGTTGAGTTTCAACGTTGTTGGAAACTTACGACTACATTAACAGTCAACAACACTGTTGGTTGTAATAATAGTTGACGAGAATAGCAAATTTGTCGAGAATAGCAAAAAATATAAACGATTCAAAAATCAACAAAAACTGCAATATGACCGACTTCGGTACAATGAGCGTAACACGATCTCTCTCCATCTCTACTCGATCGTCGCCATCTTCTTCGCACATCACTTATTTCCACAATCCATACTCACGTGACTACGAGCAGACCGGCCAATCACAACATCAGCCATATTTCTTCGGCAAAACCAACAGTAGAAACAACTCCCCCAACTTGTTATCCGACACGATCGGCATCATCGACTCCAACAATCGATCGGATAACATCGATATTAGTTACATCAGCAGCAACAACAATAACAACAACAACAACAACAACAAACATTTCCAACAACAAAAACAGCAACAACTTAAGAGACGTGCAGAATGGATAACCCTCAGTAAACCATTCCTCATGAAGCTTGTTGAAAAGTTGTGCCAGCTGAGTTTTGAGAACGATCAACAAAATGAAAAATTTCAATACAACAACAACAATAACATTAATAATAATAACAGCAACATTAGCAACAACAACAATAATAATATTAGCAATAACTTAAACAAAACCATTAACAACGAAAATCGCAAAAACGTTAAAAATATAGAGAGAAGTAATGCAGTTATTGAGACTAAAGTGAGTTTGAAAAATAACGTTGCTATCAAGAATAATAACAACAACAACAACATACTGAAGAACAAATGCAACGTGACAAAGAAGAAGAATAATAATGATGATTTTGACGATTCTGACGACGATGATTTTGTTGAACACCCAAGCAGAATCACATTAAACTCAACGTCAAATGACAGCTACCCACAGCTACAAAGCCAGCGACAAAGAATGGCAAGATCGAGAACAAAAACGGCAACAAGTAGACCGTTCTCAGCATCTGCATTGTCGTCGCTTTCAACAGCATCTCCAGCAACAACAACGACAACAACAACATCGTCAACACGCAGTAGTGCAGCGGCTGCGACGAAATTTGCAAGACCATTTGAATCCAGCGAGGAGAGAACCACCAGTGAACACAGCGACTACATGAAAACTGATTCTGAACCTGAGAACAAACTGAAAAGTGAGGACTATTCTCCGAACATGAGACATGTTGAGCAACAGCTGCAACAAGTTGAAAACAGCCACATGTCGGTTGTCAACAACGACGACAGTGACACCGAACAAATTGATGTCGAAGATGTTGATGAAAACGCTCCAATAAGTTTCAGAGACATTCTGAAGAATGAATCGCAACAAAACGCAAAGAACAACAACATGATTTTTACCGACAACAATTTTTACGGCAACGAGGCATGTCGGGAGGTCGGCGTCGTAATCAGCGCTGATGGAAATAATATTTGCAACGATGGAGAGGATGGAGAGGAAGAGAAAGAAGATTCGAAGGAGTTGGTGAAAGAAGAAATTGAAAATATGATGAAAAAGTGCGATCAGAACAAAAATGTTGAAAACATCAGCTACAATTTTTTTGGCAACAAAGATGCAGAAAACAAGCACATCAGTTTCAACAACCACAGAAACAACATTTTTGACCCAATCTGGAGTTTAGCATTCAAATCACAGCTTGACCGGAAATGGTTTGAGAAAACGGAAGCCATTAATTTATTTCCACTCTACAGATGGCAGTCTACGTGTTTTGCTGCTCCGCCATCTTTGCATACTCCAACCGGAAGTAAGCAGCTGTGGGCGGCATTCAACAAGAGTCTGGTTTATAAGATGTTTGATGATGTCTTGCAGGGTGATAGAGATAATTGGATGAAAACTTCACCATCCTTGCTACAAAACGCGCCACCAGTGTTGAAGAGTTGTTACATGCTCAACGTGAGCAACATCAACAACGTAGACAACACTGATAACAGTGACAAACATAACGATCAGTTGATTCATAAATGTCTGAACAACATTCACAACAACAACAAAGTTTCAAACAACGACAAAAGCTGCACAAACATCAGCAACAACAACAAAAAATCAACATACTTTTACAGAAGGCGCCAGCGTCCTATGTACAACAAACGTTCGAGAAACCGTCCATTTCCTGAAACGTCAAAACGGAAATCGTATGAGGTCATTGAAAACAAAAACACAAAAGAAGAGGAAATGATTTCAAGTTGCATGGAGTCAGTGCCGATACTTGGGGCCTTGTTAAGAAGCGACGATAGCAAAATTTACAGCAGCAACAACAACAGCACCACCTACAGCAACAAAATTTTCAACAGCAGCAACAACAACAACATTTCTAATGTTAACTGCAGCAACAACAACAACTCTAACACGAGCGACTCAAAACATCAATACGGCAATGTGCTTAAAGTGCTTTGTAACAGGAACAACCAGCAACAAAATTATTTTCCACAGCATCAACAAAAATCACTTAACATTTCAAACAACAAAATTAACAACAATAATGCCAGCAACACTAACAGCAATAACAACAACAACACTGGCATCAACAACGCGCATAACAAATTTGACGTTTGGCCCAAATGGGTGGCATTAGACAAATGTCACGTTAAATCTTTGGTTGACTCGCTTGTCGTTTCAATGATGTCGGCCGATAACCAACAACAGCCACAATCTCCGCAACAATCTCAACAACAACAACACTCTCCGCAACAACAAACGCCAACTTCAACTTTGCCACATCAACAAAATGTTAACAATCTCAATGCTAACAGCGTCAGCTGCGATGCAACCAACATCAACCAAAATTACATTAAAACTGACGAAATTAGCGTGAAATTATCAAAAGACATCGACAGCAAGACTAGCAATAACGTTAATAACGAGAAATCGGGCAGCGACAACAACGAAAACTTGGCCGCTGACGATCTAACTCTCTCAAATCAAGACAGCTACAACTCCTGCAACAAAAATCTGCCAGCAATTATGAAAGAAGAAAATGCAACAACATTTTCTGCGATGAATAAATTATTATTAACACCACCAACACCAATAACGTCACCAGCAGCAATTTCATCACTACACGCCTGCAGCACTACAGCCATCCAACAACAACCTTCATCATTATCGCCTACAATGGCAAACACAAACGCCGAAATTGCCGCTAAAACTAATGAATGTTTCACTTCTATTTTCACTCCTACTACTACTTCGAGAAGCATCAGCTGCAACCACATCACAACCGTTACTACACCTCCAACTTCATCTGAAAACATCAGCCCGTCGGTTCCAATTTCAACGCGAGATGAAGAGTTGATGGAAGTATGCCACGACGATGACAGTCCCAACAACAACAACAACAACAACAACAACAACATCGGTTATGATAATGACGGTGAGGAAGAGGAAGACGACGAACCAATCAGCAACGCGGATGAAGAGGAGGATATG
The DNA here is from genome assembly GCF_000326865.2 of Helobdella robusta. Classification (NCBI taxonomy): domain Eukaryota; kingdom Metazoa; phylum Annelida; class Clitellata; order Rhynchobdellida; family Glossiphoniidae; genus Helobdella; species Helobdella robusta. The sequence goes on from NW_008703571.1 coordinate 2,430,795, forward strand.
GATTTTGCGGATCCCCAAACTGCAGCGATGACTTCCGGTTCGAAAAAAACAAAATGTCGGAGCAGCTCGAAGGGCATGGCCTGCGTGCAGAAGTGGAAATCTAATATGCTGATGCGAGTGGAGGCGGAAGTCGGCAAACCGGAAGTGAAAAACGATTCGTTATAGGGATGGGCGATATTTTGTTTTTCACGCCGAGTAGTTTCGATGGCGCTTCTGAAGTCATTAAGTTTAATTGTTGTTGTTGTTGTTGTGATGTGTACGTGTTGTCATTGTTGTTGCACTTTTTTGTTCATCTTGCTTTTGTTACGATATATACGGCAGAAATAATTAACTTAGATACAATTTGATATGATTTGTTTTTTAGAAATTAATTTAAAATAATGAACGATAATATTGAAAAAAAAAACAAGTTAGTTGTCACCAAGTTATAGATTCAACGACTGTTTTGATATTACAGATGTATGTAGATATTTTACACAGCTACAAGACATGAGGACAATATATAGGCAGTTAATTATTCGTTTATTAATTACTAATCGTTTTAACTTTATACATCATTACCTTTTTATATAATTTATTAAGGTTATTGTTAGTTTTTTGTTCAATGTTATCAAATGTTATTATTTAAAATGAATACTTTTTTTACCACTGATTGCATTAAGATATATTGATTTGATATCAATGATATCGGAACGTTAACACAATTTTTAAAATGGTCATCTATATGGGAGGTCACATTTTTTATCATCTTGATCTTCTTCATCACCATCTTCTTCCTCATAATCATCATCTTTATGCTCATATAATCATTTCGAACATTGAATACATACTTTATCATTGTTCATTTCATTGCTAATGTAGTATCATCAGATTCGTCCATATCATCATCATCATCATCATCAACATCATCATCATTATTTTAGTTTAGTCACCATCATCGTTATCATAATTTGAATCGCCGTCATCATAATCATTGCTATAATTATCATCCTCGTCCCAATCACTACCACAATAGTTACAATCATTCAATTGTGTTTTTTCATCGTCGTCAGAGTTTTAATCACCATCATCATCATCAGTCATGATTACTATCGTTATATAAGAGTTTTAATCTTCATCATAATCATCATATTCATCATTACCATCATCATCATCATTTCCTGACGGGTAAATGAAACGCTATGAGCAATTTATTATTATTATTATTAATTCTTTTTTACTTTTTTTCTACCTTTTTTCGCATTCTGATGAATTTATTACTTGATAATTTAATTATAAACAAACAAATAAATAAACAAACCAGCAAATAAATAAACAAACCAGCAAATAAATAAACAAACCATTAAACTGATTTCTTAAAAAAATGTACCCAACAATCTTCAAACAACTAATTGAAGGCTTTTATGATATTAATGATAAGACCTAACGACGATAACGATGATAATTATAATAATAATAATAGTAATTATATTAATTATGATAATAATAACTTAATGATAATGTTGTCTATATTATTTTTTTCATTTACCTTCAACTGTGCTTTACAAAAAGGTAAAAAAAAACATTTAGCCGTCATTTTGAACTCGTGGGTAAAACGCGGAAGTACTTTTTTTTACTATATATTTTTGCGTTGTCCATTTCTTAATTTAATTAATTGGTTGTCTAATTAACTAACTGATTAATTAATTGATCGCATAATTAATTAATTGGTTGCTTAATTAGTTAATTAACTAGTTAATTATGTCATTGAAATTTATTAATTTGGGTTTATTATAAGTCATCACACTTTCTTCCTCTTAAAATCGTTACAACTATCATTATCATCTGTCATTATCATCTTAAAAGTTATCATCATCTTAATCACCATCATTTACGTCATCATCGTCACCATCTTTTCAGCCATCATCGTCGTCGTCATTATCTTTGAGACCATAGTCATCGTCATTTTTAAGGTCATCATCATCTTTATCATCATCTCGTTTCATTTGTTACAATACTTTCTGTGTTGATCACTGACTTTTGTGATATTACTTATAAATAACTTATAAATAATAATAAGATCGAATAAAACAATTATCAATAATGATAATAATAAAAATGTTACTAATAAATATTATTATTGTTATTATTATGGATAATTAATTTGCTACCTTTATATCAAATTTTCGCAATCGACAACTTGTTTATATTAATTAATTAGTTAATAAATTATTTAAAAGATAATTGAATAACTCTTTCATTTACACTAATTGGACAATAATAATAATATAAATAATAATAATAATATTCGTTATTTTGGTTATATATTTGTGTATTTGTGATCTTCTCGGTAAAATGTTGGAAGCTTTTTGAGTAAACATTTTTCATTTACCTTAATAAATCCTTAGTGATCATGGTAAAAAAAACACACACACTCACTCAAACACACACACACACACACACACACACAGATAAATATATAAATATATATATATATATGCATGTATATATATATATATATATATATATATATATATATATATAATATATATATAATGGCCGGGTAAAAGTTGATGGTAACCATTTGAAAATTAATTCATTTTATTGAGTAATATTTCTGTAATAATTATTTTAATTTATTTTATTAATATAATATGTCATCATCTTATTAATCATCAAATAGTCATGATCATTCACCACCAGCCATGTCATCAAATACAAATGATAATCTTACGAACTAATGATATTCAAAAGGTTTTTGTGTTGTTTATTCATTATATAATTAAATTAATAGCTATATATATATATATATATATATATATATATATATATATATATATATATGAAATTTTGATTATTTTAACCAATAAATGCTGGCAAAAGACCATAATTAATGCAGTAATTTATGAAATCTACCGAATTTCTAGCGTCGGATAGTTAAACAATTTATAGAAAATTATAGTAAGGAAAATTGAATGGACATACTTTAATTTGATTAAGGCCAACAATTAATAAAAGAATTCATACAATACCGTATAAAAAATATGGTCTCCTTCCAACATATAGTATTATTATTATTATTATATATATATATATATATATATATATATATATATATATTAACATATATGTATTATATATATATAAGTTAGATTTCTTAAGGTACTGCATTAATTAAGGGCTTTTACTTGCATATATATATATATATATATATATATATATATATATATATATATAATAATAATAATTTAATGTGTACATATA
>NW_008703571.1:2434087-2521544 GCF_000326865.2 Helobdella robusta
TTCGACTCTGTGTTGTTCATTAAAATTTTTATGTGACTCTTAATTCAACGATTATATATTAAAATTTCTTTTGTTATATATATATATATATATATATATATATATATATATATATATATATATATATATATATATATGTATATATATATATATATACTTTTTTCTTATTGTTATTAAACATATAATGTAATTTTATTATATAATGTATATATAATTGGTGTATATATTCATATACATGTATATATATATATTCTAATTATTTATATATATATATATATATATTGTATATATATATATATAAATATATAAAAGCTCTCATAGAAACATGTTTATGTATACATTTTGTATAATAATTAATATGTGTTTATGTACATAGATATATAAAGCCATAGAAAAAGCAAGATTAATTGAACAACGAGTTTTATATATTGTTTGTTGAGGACGATGTTTTTTGTTGCTGTTGTTGGTTTTGTTGTTGTTCACTTGTTGTTTTTATTGTTCTTGTTTCTTTTTGTTGTTTAGTTTGTTGTTTTGTTTGTTGTTTCTCCTGTTCTGCTATGTTTTTATGATTTATTTCAGATTTGTTTTTGTTGGTGCTGCTGTTTTGTTTCTTCTTCTTCTACTTCTTCTTCATATTATTATTATCATTGGTAGTAGTACTGTTATAATTGCTGTTTATTATTATTGTTATTTCAAATATAGCTGTTTATTATTATTATTGTTATTTCAAATTTTTCTTATTTTTATGGCTTCCGATGCATTTTTGCTCCCATTGTTTTAAGTTGTTGTGTTGTGTTTTTTGGACTGGTTTGTTGTCTCTTTTGTTGCTGCTATTGTTTTAGCATCATTCATTGTATAGTCAATTCGTTACTACTTCTTCTTATTATTATTATTCTAATTATTATTTTTATTACTATTTTATTCATTATTATCATTATTATTTTTATTATTGTTATAATTTTTTTCTAGCATTCTCGTCGTCGTTGTTGTTGTTGTTATTTTTTTACATTGCGTCGATCGTTTCTCTATAAACAACGTAGAAGCATTTTCTTATGCCATGGATATAACATTATCGTTATTTTTATCATTATTATTATTACTATTATCGTTTTTATTATTATTATTATTTTTACTATTATTATTATTATTATTTTCCTTGTATAGATTTTTTTTCTTCCCTTTTTCCATGCAAAATAAAAATTTTCAAACAAGACGTTTCCGATGTTGATGCGTTTTCTGATGTGGCATTGATTGAGCGCTCCGTAACGTAGCATACCTCTACTGTAATACGCAACTGTACGCAATCATACGCGCTATGATATACGTATGCAATACACGTACGTACTGTATGTATTCGTATGTATGTATGTATGTATGAATGTATGTATGTATGTATGTATGTATGTATGTATGTATGTATGTATGTATGTATGTATGTATGTATGTATGTATGTATGTATGTATGTATGTATGTATGTATGTATGTATGTATGTATGTATGTATGTATGTATGTATTATTTTTGCAATAATACCTGTACACATATTTTGAGTTGTTGTTGGTGTATTTTGTAGTTAGAAGCCTTAACTAATTGCGTATAGTTGTATTAGAAATCTTCAGTAGTCTTATTGGTATTCTTGAAGTAGTAAACATTAGTATTAATGTATGTTTTTTTTTATGATTATTTTTCCCTAAGGCCAGTAAAAAATACTAAGTAGCGGATAATAGAGATGAAAAGATTATTAATGATTATTCCTCAATGGCTGTGTAGGTATAAGTCTAGGATGAAAAGTTGGTTGGATGGCTGGTTAGTTGTATCGGTAGAAGAAAAAAATGTTGCTGATTTTAAAAATTATATGAAAAATTATTTTCAAAAATAATTATATAAAAAAATGTTAATTGTACATTTCTGCTGTGATGCACATAATATACAACCATTGTTGTATATGCATTTATAGAGGGAAACAGTTTGTTAGATAAAACGAAATGTAATGAAATATTGATTTCAAAATGTTATATAAACAACGAACTAACAACACACATGCAGTATGTAGTATGTGTAATCGGCAAATTAGCTCAGGCGGTAAGAGTGCCAACCAACATTGAATTTATTTGAAGAAGATTTTGCGGAGATGGGGTTCGATTGCTTACTGTTCAGAAAGATTCAACCATTTGGCCTGGTTTGGATGTAAAACATCGATGAGAAAAAATGTGGTGTTGAAGACAAACGCAAGGGCGTGTAAATTGATTTGCGTTGCCTAGAACTAATAACTTCTAAATGAAAAAATCTCTGTTTTTCAAAACAATTTAACTGTGAAATTTTCTAAATTTCCATAGAGTTGTTTGATACAACTGTTAACGAGGTGCGTTTTATGAATGCTTCAGTACAGTAACGTTCTGAAACCGTGCAGAAGTTGTTGGATGCAACCGAGTGTATTGTTGTTGTTGTTGATGTTACGGTGGTTATAATTGATGTTATGGTGATTATTGTTGATGTTACGGTGGTTATTGTTGATGTCATGAATGTTGGCGATGGTGAGGTTGATTTATGATGGCATGATAGTTACGTATGCAGTGAGGTCTGTAGGGATGCATATGAGCGTGCAGTTAAATGGTTCGTAGCCGACCATGTTGGTGGCGGTGATGGAAGTACTGATGATGATGGTGATGGTGGTGATGCAAGTACTGATGAGGATGGTAATAGTAGTGATGATGATGATGGTGGAGAAGATGATAAGAATGACGACGATGATAATGACAAAAAATGATAATAATATACCAGAAAACAAACAAAAATAACAAAAATTAACGACGATGAAAATGATGGTAGTGAAGATGATGTAGATAATGATGATGAGCAAGGTGATGGTGGAGATGATGATAAAGTTGATGGTAGAAATGACGATGATGAAGAAGATGATGATGATGAAGGTAATCGAGATGGCGATGATGAAGGTGATGAATATGATTGGAACGTGATGGCAATTAATTTGATTGGCTGTTTGACACCTATGAAAAAACATGATGTATAACGACACTGCATTAATGGCTACAACATTGATGAGATGGAAATGATACCAATGTCATCATTTTTATTAGAACTACAACCAATAGCAAGGATGATGTAAATACAAATTAATAAATAATATAAATACAAATTTCAATATAGTATTCTATATAGAATATAATAAACCAATAAACGAAAAGAAATATGATGATAATGATTATAATGATAGTAATGATGAGGACGTTTACAATGTTATAACCTGGTTTTAGTGATGATTTTTGAGGATTTGTTATTTTGTGGATTATTTAGAAATATTTGATGCTTTTGCTTTATTTATTTGTTTATTATGAACAAACAATAAATTTGTCACATAACGGGGCATTCCAAAAGAATAAATCTTAACTAAGCGCAATCGCCAACATTCAAAAAAGTAATCCATAAATTCATAGTTCAATTAAATAAATGTCAAATTAAATCGTCAAATTTCTATCATCCATATTGATACTGTCACATTTCTGCTATAGCATAGCTAGTCATCATTTTCCCCACAATAGTACAGAAGTAGTACAATTAGTACTATTTACAGTACAGTACTATTTACAGTACAGTACTACCGAGTGTCAGTATTCTCTTGTGTCTACACTGTGCATTTACAATTTCTTTACACTCATACACTGTACGATGTACGTTTGTATGTCTAGTCAACCATGCGTGACGTATGTCTGTTGTGTGAGTATATATATATATATATATATATATATATATATATATATTTATATATATATATATATATATATATATATATAAATATATATATAAATTATAATTGCACTTAATTATTTATTGCATATTCAACTAATAAGTATTTATACACTTGTTTATTTTAAAATTTGTGAAAGAAATTTTAGCATACGTGCATGAATGATATTGAATGCTTGCGTTACTTACAAACACATGTGTGTATGTGGTGTGTGTGTGTGTGTGTGAGTGTGTGTTCGTACGATAGTTTATATGTGACATTCACTGTAAGCAAGTTAAATGCGAGCGAGCCATGTACTATCTGTAAACGAAAGAAAAAGCATTGTTATATACTCTATAGTGTTTTATTTATTGCTAAAATAAATCTATGTGAACCAGACTGCGTTTTTATTTTATTGTTAAGATTTAAAAGTCGTCAGACGCCACTCAACTAGCTGTGGCGTTGTGGTTGTTGTTGTTGTAAGGTAGTTGTCATTATTGTAGTAGGTTGTAGATGTGTTGGTAACTGTAACTGCTTCACAAAAGTTAACATTATCGATACAATTACGTCTGTTAAAAGTGATTTAATGTTTCATCAACAATAAGCGCAAAGTTAACGACATCAACAACTACTGCAACCACTTCAATTTCATCAAAAAACATCAGCAACAGTATCAACAACATCAACAATACACTCAACTACATCAGCAAAAGAACAATCAGAAACACTAAAAATGTTTTCAAGACTATACCCGTCACGCTACTCCAAGAAGCTGACGTGTTTATTTAGGAATGTGGTTGCTTCAGCGACGACAAATTCTGTTGCAACGACGACGACAACTGCCACAACAACAGCTGCTGCAAATGCTCCCAAAATTTTAATAACAGGTTACTGACTCTTTTGATTCAACTTTCAATGTATATCTATAAACGCAATTCCAATTAAGTACGTATCAAAACTTCACATTATTGCACTAAATATATATTTATTATAGTTAGAAAAATTATTTTATCTCATTATTATTTATAAATAAATCAATTACTTTCGAATAATAAATAAATCAACACTAAATGAAAGTGAATTAAAATAAAATCTGCACACCTCATCAGTGTTGTTATTTATTAACGTAGCCAGACCTTGTTGTATAAATCACGTCTCTAGCTAGTTACAGTTTAGTTATTGTAATCTAACCGCATTTTAATATGTAAAACCCTTGAAGTAATAATTTGAAAAATTACTGACATTAGAAATATTGATAACATAATTATGAATAATAATATAGTAAATAATAATATAATAAATAATATTTAATATGGTTTCATCATAAGGCAGCCTTGGTCAGCTGGGCAAGGGACTTGGTCGTTTATACCGGTCAGTATCTCAGTTGCATAACTTTTATCGTTAACTCATTCAGTTATTCATTAATGAGTTTATGCAGTTTTTTAAAAATTCTCTATATTATTAATCACTCTACTCTTTATTGACTACTATATTTTTGAGTTATGGACTAGTTTTTTATTTCAACAAATGATTTTTGGAATACAAATTTCAGAAAAAAGTATGGCCAAGAATCAGTAATCATGTCAGACATCTTGAAGCCATCTAAGGAGATATTAAATGAAGGTTCACCCTATCAATTGCACAGTCCCTTCTTTATTTCTCAAATTTCAAACTTGCATGTTCATTTTTTAAAGTAGCTAATCAATCAATTTTTTAATTTTATCGCTCTCAATAAATTAACAACAAACGGATCGACCAATCAATCTTACATCATCTCATTCTTCTCGAAATTGAAACTCAACATTAATCATTTATTTGCATGAATTCTCGAAGGCCGCTACATATACGCTGATGTGTTGGACTTCAAGAACCTACAGGAGATTGTGGTCAACTGCGAAGTTGACTGGCTCATTCATTTCAGTGCTCTCCTGAGTGCAATCGGGGAGAACAACATTTCACTGGCTGTTCGTTTGAATATCGAAGGTCTGTTAGTAATAAGTGATGTGCTGGTGCCTGATGTTTCTTTAGATAATATTATTTAATGATTAAATAACAATTTTGTTTTCCAGGTTTCCACAATGTTTTGGAACTTTCCAAGCAATACAAACTGAAGCTATTCGTCCCGAGTACCATAGGTACTGAACGTAGTTTGATTTTTAATTAATTGGAAATTATGTTGTAAACGATTCTTTGAAATAATAAACTAATTTATTCGACTTTTATTTAGGAGCATTCGGACCAACATCGCCCCGCAATCCCACCCCCGACCTGACCATCCAGCGACCCAGGACCATATACGGAGTGTCCAAGGTCCACGCTGAACTCATGGGAGAGGTTCGTTGGCTGGTTGGTTGGTTAAAGGTTAATGTTATTATTTTCAATAATGTTTGTAAAAAGGTTGCGTTTTTTAAGTTTAATATAGAAAATAAAATTAAACTAAAAATAAACATGAAGACAAACATGTAATTTTAATTTTATTATTTTTTTTATTCATAATTTACAGTATTTCCATCAAAAATTTGGATTAGATTTCAGAAGCCTTCGTTTCCCAGGTGTCATATCAGCTGATACAGCTCCAGGCGGCGGTACCACAGGTGAGGTGTCATTGGCAAATGAGCTAGCTAATGCATTTATTTTTCGACTTACAAATCAGTTAACGATGATACCGTTATTTCTTTTGACTGAATAAACTTTATTATAATTCAATCTAACGCAGATATTTCTGTAAAATTTTCGAAAACAAATGACCATGGTCAATTTTATTCGTTAGATTACGCATGTCAGATCTTTCACGATGCCCTGAAAACCGGCCACCACGTTTGCTTCTTGAAGAAAGACACCAAACTACCAATGATCTACGTTGACGACTGCCTCAGGTTGGAAAGTGCAGTGAACTGAGGGTTCTCATAAGAAAATGTGTAATTATGAGTTAAATTCAGGTTTTAAAAACGCGTATATTTTGCGGATGTTTTTATTTAGCCCTTCAAGATTTACTTTAAAACGAGCGGATAGAATAAAATCATTTAAAAAAACAAGACTATCTAATATGTTGGTTATGTGATTGATTACTGAATTTATTTCTTAAATTTATTTTCTTAGTTATTATTTTTTTAATTATCTATGAAGATCCATTGAAGAATTCCTGACAGTTCCTGACGAGAAGTTGAAGTTGAGAACGTACAACATCAACGCCATGAGCTTCACGCCTGAGGATCTCGCGGAAAAAATCAAAAAGTACATTCCCGAGTTGAGAGTGACGTACAAGCCGGATAACAGGCAGGACATAGGTTGTGTTTAATAAATTCAAATCACTTTAACATTTCTGTTATTAATTTTGAAACTGTTGAAACGATGAAATTTGTGCTTACTGGAAATTATTATGTTTTTTAGATGATTTGCAATAGATATATGGGTTGAATATGTATTCATTGCAAATCATCTAACCACAAAATCGTAAATCATCAACCAATGTAACCAGCCGACTCCTGGCCAATGGAATTTGATGACAGCGGTGCCCGCAAAGATTGGGGATGGAAACATCATTATGACCTTGAGGAACTTGTGAAGGTCATGTTGAAGTACTTGGCTCCTATTTATGGAAGAACTTTGAAAAATATTAATAGTTAATCAGTTTTTTTAAATCAATTTATAAGCGAGGAAAATTTTAAAATTCACTTCAATGTTGTTCTCATCCATGTTATGCATTTTAACAAATAAAAGATAATCTTCTTAACTTTTTTATTTGGCTCCATTTCATAAAGTTGAAAAAATTGTTAAATTCGCCACTGGGCCTACATACACTTTGCATATACGTTCGTACATGTTCGAATACTGGTATAGATACACAAGATACACAAATATACAACGGTGTATCATAAATAATACCTAAATACAGATATGTACGACAACACCCATACACTAAGTTGTTATGTATGTATGTGTGAATGTTTGTGTGCATAAAATTAAACTAAGAAAATTTTTCAAGGTCAAGGTCGGTTCCTCTGGAGTGTTTTTGTCATATCAAAAACATCACGTACGTGATTATTTATGTGCTTACGTATGTGTGAATGTTATCAAGTATGTATGAGAGAAATGAAAAAATAAAGTTAAACAAAAATAACAACAATGCTAATCAAACTAAATTGACGTTAACGAACGATCCTTAGAAAATTTCTGATAATATATAAACCCATTATAAAACAATAGTAATTAATTTACGTATGTACGCAAGCAGTTTAAATTTTTCTGAGAGAATTCAAAATAATTTGAGATCGCAACATAACACAATTGTACAATTTGAATGTATAAATAACGTTATAAATGTATTATAACTACGTATCCATTTCTTTATTTAGTTTTGCGTACTAAATTTTTATGATAGGAATCGAATTTAACCTTTATACCAGTTAATTGACTACCATGCAGTTAAATAACTACTATTAAAATGACGTCATTTCCTCCAACGATTTTGCAACAAATTACCGCACATCCTATTTATAAGTTTTATTTGACGTTTTTTAATTAGTCAGTCACAATGATCATCATCGAAATTGCAATGAAATCAAATCGGGAATTTTTCAAATTTTTGAAAATAGTTTATTTATTCATTTTATGATACTACTTTGTTTTATAAAATACAGTTTGATACTGTACTAACAATTAACCAGTCAATCAACAAATGAATCAAATCAACTGACCGAACAATCAATCAATTATTTAACTAATCAAACAATCAACTAATCAACCAATGGACTTTAAATTATGTAATTTGAAATTATTTTTGTCAATTTTAATGAAAATATTGCAATTTCGTAAGTAAGCTAACCTATGGCTTTATTTAACGGTAGATTAGCAACATTTAAATTGAAAAAATAATTTTAAATTATATAATTCGATTTAATTACAATGTTTTAAACATATTAAGTCAAATAAATATTTAGTAGGTTAGGTATTAGTTGTTTGTTGAAACTCATGCAATTTCCTAAGTAAGCCAACCATGGCTTCAGTAAGCTACTGTGTTTTCTAAACAAAAAGCAATACTTTTTATTTAAATTGATAGCAATAATTTTAAATTATATAATTCAATTTAATTATATTGTTTTAAAAATATTTAGTCAAGTAAATATTTTGCATTAGTTGTTAGTTACTTAAAACCCATGCAATTTCGTAAGCCAATAAGCCAGGGCAAATAGCCCGGCCCGTAAGACACACGTGCAAATTACTGATGAGCGCACATTTTAAATGTGAACATGTAAATAAGCGAACTTCTTAATTTAACATGTCCTTAATTTTAATTATTCATTTCCTCTCAATTTCCTTTCTTAATTTCAAACGACTTAATGTAATAAAATAATAAAATGCCGCAGGTTTTTAACGTCCTGAGATGTTACAAATGTGAAACTTTTCAAGTGCAGCAGCAGAAAAAAACCGGTAGGTGGTCGTGCAAGGTTTGCGAAGAGAAGCAATCTGTTAAGCAGGTTGTTCATTTTCAATTTGACTCATTCAATAACAATTAACGTTATTAACAATATTATTATACGATATTTGTTAAAATTAAAATTAAATTAATTATTAAATTTAATTATTAAATTTAAGTGCACCTTATTAACTTCTACACAGATTTATGGATCAGGAGCTGGCTATGAATGCAGGATGCACGTTCAAAAATTGAACAAATTGAAAGGTGAGATAGAAAATAATAGATTAAAATTAAATAACGATGAAGATGGAGAAAAAGACTTCAGTGAAGAAGAAGAAGACTACAATGAGGACAAAAGAAACAATAGTTGTGAACAAGGATATGGTGGTTATAAACATGGTCATCATGCTTACGAACATTTACTCCAATCTGGCCATCATAAAAATGAGCATTACACTTCCTCGATAGTTAACTCAGGTATAAATAAAAGAAAAATAGACAGAGATTCTAAGGTAGGTAACTTGTTGTATTATTATTGTTGTAATGGTAATTATTAATATTGATAATTATAAATATTTATAATCCATTTAATAAGTAAAAATTTGTTTAATTAATAATATTGCCAGGCCACATCCAAATGGAGCAGGTTCATTGATTCCTCTAAAATTGTTCTTTCTGAAGATGCAGATGATGATGATAATGGGCACCACCATCTTGTTGATTTTGCTGTCAATAACAATTATAATGATAAAAAGGGGTTTGTTAACATTAAACATAAAAAAACTTCGAAGACTGGCATTACTGAGAACCAGAAAAAATCATCAACTAGGTTAATTTGTCATTTGTTTTTTAATAAGAAGCAAATAAGTTACAGATAAGTGGAAGAAAAGAGTTCTTTTTGTCATTATATGAGTTTGAAATTATAAAAATATTCATGATATAATCCAATTTATATTAAAGGTGGGACATGTTTCTGAATGAAAATGACAGAAGGGATGGAGAGGATATGTATGATGCTGAGGGCAAAGGTCTGATTCATAATTGCCACACTGATGATCACAACAATATAAAGAAAGTTATCAATAATGAAACAAGACAGTTTACATGTACAGATCAGTTAGTACATTATACTTGGAGTACTTAGTACATGAATTTATTTTCATCAAATATGAGTGTAAAGTATTTTATCTATCTTATATGGCAGATCTCAAAAATCAATGAAATGTAAAGAAAATGTACGAAATGAAAATGACCAAGACCAAAGAAACCTTTTTCATATTGAAACAGATTTTGAATCTGAATGGCTGCAGTAAATGTTTTATTTGTTAATAAAAATTGATCTTTTTTTATAATACTATAACAATCTTAAACCATTAAATGGCACATAGGAATTGAAATATACCACTTAATCTGAATTGAATGTTCTCCTGAAATCTTTTGCGTCTTTATATATTTTATTAGTTTATTATATTTTAATATAATATGCATGACGTCATTAAAGTTGCCCATTTTTGATGTGTATGACATCATTACTGCTTTAGTTTTCAGTGAAGTTTGTAATGGAAAGAATTTGATGGGGAAATGCAGGCATATACATAGAATAAAAGCAATAAGTCATAGAAAGAAGCTGGTTAAAGGATTTAAGCATATATTATCGCATGTCTTGAAATCTAGAGTAGATGGCCAAGCCATATTGATGAAAAAATTTATCATAATTGCTTCAATCTAGATCATGGATATATATTATAGCTTTATATATTATATTATAGCTTTATATATTATAATTTAGCTTTCGAAGTCAAAATACTTTTTAAAACAGAAATCAACTTTTAGCTGTGTTACGTTGTTCTTTGTTGTTTATCTTTTCTACGGTGACTAGAGTTTTTGATCGGATTATCGTTTGCCGTTCGAGTTTAAATTTTGAACAAAGTAATCAATTATGGAGTGCTTGGTTGGAATTAAAGGGAAAGATTTTGTTTTATTGGCCACTGATTCTTTGATGGCTCGTAGTATAGTTGCCATGAAGAAAGGTTTGTTTTTCGTTTCATTTTGATTTTATAATTTTTTACACATGAAATTGGAATCAGGAAATTTATTAATTTTATTTTTAATTTAATTACCTATTCAATAATTTTCAATTTCATCGCGAGTTAAATTTACTCTTAATTCAACTTGATTACCAAAATCGATTTTTATAGTTTGAATAACTAATAAATATAAATTTAAAATCAGATAAAAATTAGAAATCTTGTTTTTTTTTTTTTTTTTTAAATTCTCTTAGATCAGGACAAGACGATCAAATTGAGTGACAACCTCCTAATGTCTGTGTGTGGTGGAGATGGTGACACCGTACAGTTTGCAGAGTACATCTCAAAAAACATCCAGTTGTACAGAATGAGGAATGGCTATGATCTTTCAACTCATGCGGCTGCCTATTTCACCAGGAGATGCATGGCCGAGTCACTTCGTAGCAGGGTTAATATGCCAGCAATAATAATTTTGCAATACTGGAAATCAGCAAGATAAATTGATTAATATCTTTGACAGACACCCTATTTTGTGAACTTATTAATTGCTGGATATGATTCTAAAGATGGTGCCAATCTGTATTACATGGATTACTTGGGTTCTTTGGTAAAGGTTCCGTTTGCCACCCATGGATATTCATCTTTTTTCTCACTCAGTGTCATGGACTGCCATTATAAACCAGGTATCTACTGTACTTTTGTAATTTTGCATTTGTTCATGTTATAACTGCTACTTATTTACATGATAACTGATTATTTACAGACATGACACAAGATGAAGCCATGAAATTATTACAGAAATGTGTTGATGAGGTTGTACATTTGTATAACTCAATTTAAAATATTCAGTCTATCAGATGCATCTCAAAAATTCACACATATGACATTACAATAGCATTCTATTGAAAACATATTGTTTTTTCTCCAAGATCACAACAAGATTTATAATCAACCTGGAATGCTTCAAGGTAAAAATTGTGGACAAGGATGGAATACGGGAATTGCCTGATGTTAAAAGTTCTTTTGCCGTTTCAATGGAAGCTTAAAAAACATGATAGCTGAATGATTTTAAAAATGTTTAATAAGTTATGTTCACTGTGTTGATGTGTGATTCAGAAGTAATACGATGTATGATTCTTGTTTCTTTTTCATGTTAAATAAATAAGTAAAAGATTTTCATATGTGTTTCAAATTGAGCATTTGTCTTTTAAATATGAGTGCAAAATCAATTACACCACCACTTAATAAAAATTTATCCACATAAGTGATTCAAAAAATTAAAATGTAGAGGCAGATGTACCATTTGCTTGTAAGGATGGTTGTAAAAAGAAGTTCTCTAAATGGAAAGTTTGACACTCATGGATGAAAATCAGAGTGGTACAGGTAGGTGCATTTTAAATTCATAGGAGCATGTCACTGAAAGCTACAAATCAACATTTTGTGCATTGCTTATATCAATGCTGTCACTTGTATGGATAGATGCCAAATAAACTTTTGTTCCAACTTGAGGGAATAACATTTTTTCAGTAGAACAGGTTGAGCCTAATGAAAATTCATTTAAATAATTTCAAAATGATTGCAGACATTACAATTCAACAACTCAAAAATCGGTTCATCTTCAAAAGAATGGTTTATTCCAAGTAAAATTCTGACAAAAGTTAGTAGGATAAAAATTCGCGAAATCGCGTCATCATTTATACCTTTACATATTTTTTGCACTACTGATACGTACATGTGGAAAGTATTTATTTATTAAATAAAACTCGATCTTGGAGCCAGCCTTTATTTACTTCCCTAAAGCTGTATTTATTGAACCAGTTATTGATCGTACTTTATTCTTCGGTTATTATAATTTTATTCTCGAATGCATTCAAAACTATGAGTTTAAATTTTTTTAAATAAATAAAAAAAAGCAGTGATGTATTTCCAAAAGCAAATTAACGGCAGTCTATTGATAGAAAACAAGAAAAATGGAAGTGGCGTGTTGAAGAAAAATATAGAGGATAGTATTGAAAATAAAGCTAAATGAAACCTTACAATTCAGAAATAATTCCGTAGAAAAAAAATCATGTTATTTTTATTTTTTATGAGTTCTACTACATCCATTCAGGAGTTTAAGCATACGTTTTAATTGTACACTAGTCACTGATTGATGTTTTTATTTCTTTCTCTTTGATTTATCTTTATCCTTTGTGACGTTCTGCACCGAACTAGTAAAAGTCTTTGTTACGGAACCTTTACTGTAAGGAGAAGAAATGGTTTTAGATTTCGTACTGGGTAATAAATCTGCATCCGATTCTCTACTTGAAGGAGATACAGTATCAGATTTGGTACTGGGTGACAACTCCGTTTTTGATTTTAAACTATGTAGAGTTGACTTTCTCGTAACCGAGTCACGTGAGCGTTGAGCTGATGTTTTTTTCCCCGATAGGTCAGATTTGGTATAATGCAATGAAGAGGCATTATTTGTTGTGGATGGCATAAGATCTGGGTATTTACTGTACCTTATACTGTACGTGTCCAAGCTTTATTGAAGTAATATTTTTTTCAATTAAGAGTTACTTAACTGATAAACGGATTCATTGAAAATTTAAATAACAAAAATTCACTGAATCGAAAGCACTAACACTCCTCCATATTGTCTGGTTATGAGCGCCCCCAGCCACAATCCGGAGATCATACTAGGGATGAAAAGGACGAGTGCTGATCCCAAGCAAAACCAAAAAGAATTCTGACGAAATTTTTGTTTACAGTCTTAGTCTTTTGTCCGTATTTTGACATCATACAATTCCGAAGAGAACATCAGTAGAGTAAATGATGCAGATTCGATTGAATAAGAGAAACAAAAACACCAGTCAATCATATCTGTTTGCTGACCGGCTTATTTCACAGATAACCTGGACAATTTTTACTCCAAAACAAGAAAAAATATATTATTACATGGCATTTTTTAATTCTATCTTTAGAAAAAACTTAGCTTGATTAAATAGCTTAAGTAACACTAACCAATGGATTGATGGTGGTAGCGCAAGAGGACACGATGAACGCCGTGAAGATGTCGTAGAGAGTCCTACATTTGCCAACACTGAGTATCTAGATGAGGCGTGTCATGCAAGTCATTATGATGAAATCAAAAGAAGTACCAAAAAGTCTTACACTGGTGATAAAATTTCTGTTAATATTATTACATTCTTGTTACAAATGCTATTAGGCCAAAATTCTCAAATAGTAGGGCATATCACATAATCTTGAGTAATAATAATAACATAGATATTTGATAAGTATAAAAATTGATAAAAAAATCAATAAACGACCGAATTTTTGAAGAAAAAGTAGAAATCAACCAGCTTCTTCAGCAGAAATTCACTAACGGAACTTGAGAGCTGTAAAGTGGAAAGTCATCACTCATCTGTACCTACTTATTGAATGGTTGTCTTCACCATAACCCATCAACAACGTCATCATTATAACTATCATTATTCTTACTAACACCCTTCTGATTATCATCAGCATAACTATCACCATCACATTGTAACTTAATATGGGACGTTCTGACGTGTTGAATGGCGCATCTTAAAAAAGAAGTCAACTGGCTAAATCAACATTTGAGACCAGCCAGGAATTCATTAGCCAATTTTTAATTTGCGAATTTTGTTACTAGTTTCAAAATCATATTTACCAACATTAAAACATCAAGTAATTGACTGAAAAATCAACACGGAAAATTATCAAACCAGAGTTGAAAATTTAGGATTTGAAATTTCACCAATCATCATCCAGAGGTGCTTGATTAGACTGTCAACTGTCCCCACTAACGACTAACAAATTGAATAGAGGGTAAAATAATTAATTGTCGTTATTAACCAACAATTAAGCGGAAGACACAACAGTTGTGGAAATTAAATGAATGGAAAAAATGGTCATGGTTTAACTCCTGTATAGTTGGGTATTCAATCAAACCAAACTAGTCTTTGCAACATTGTATAAATTATAATAATTTTTCAATTCAAACTAGATTTAACACAGTAAATTACAAAAAAAATCCTTTATATCAAATGGTCAATTTTGAAATTAGCCTATATATACAATAATTTATAAAACTTTTATACAAACGTCCGATCCTTTTGACAGGCCATTCCTCAGAAAGTTGAACTTTTCCATGTAAACGCTCTGCATGTTTTGACGAAAAGTTTAACCAAAAACAGTTAAAAAAATCAAAGTCGTCTTACCACCATCAAATTAATGGTTATTTTATTTTCATATGTGTAACTTAGAGTGTAACTTTTGTGTGACCCGACATCATTGGACGATCAGCTACCCATTTATACAACCACACCTCTTTGTGTTAAATCTAATCTATTTCTAAAATAGTTTGTTAACACTGGCGTTATTTTCCATGTTATAAATAGAACTTCAAAATCAGTAATGTTAATAGATTTTTACTTAAAACCAAGCTACTAATAGTACTAGGTGTACTAATCTATAACTACGTACTACTAATCTAACACGGCGTACTAAATTGCTAACCTCAAGTTTCAATATCTGCTCAGATAACTTAATAAGAGCATCTATGTCAACCAGTTTCCCACGTAATATGTCTCTAACGGATACCGAAACCTGATTAAATGTTAATTTATTTTAATTTATTTCTTTCAATGCCAAATGCAAATATAAAAATAACTTTTAATAAAAATGAGAAAAATAAACAAATAATTGTGTGAAAAAATATTAGTGAAATTATTCTCAAGAGATTAATAAATGTCAATAAACATTTTATGAATAAGAAACATACACAAAAAAATGGAGTAAGTTAACAATGGTACACACACACACACACACACACACATACACACCACACACACAAACAGGTGTTTGAAAACTAAAATGACATACAGTTGGATTGTTGACAACATTCAAAGTTGATGATTTGAGGATTTCTAACGGAGGCACACTGATATTAGTGAACTACATTGTGAGAATGACATAATTTTTTTACGTATTATTATTAATTATTATCGTTTATTCATAATCGTTTCATCTATTTATTAATATTATATGATGAAAATATTCATTCACTAGTATTCAGTTTATCAACTGAAAAATAAAATGTCAATTTGTATTCTGTAGTGACCAAATGTTTTGGTTCAATATTTTCAATAAACTTATATTTCAAAACAATTTAAAAAAACTGTTTGCTTTGAAATTTATTTGAAATAAAAGTAATAAAATAATCTAAGAATTTTAATTCACGATAAGCTCATGTTCATCTAGTGTGCTATAATCTGAAAAAATTATTTAAAAATTTGATTTGCTAGAAATTGATGTGTGATGTGTGGGGTTAAAGTGAAGGATAGGAGGAGTAGTACAGAGCTGATGTCAATGATGGGACTGAATGAGGACATTGTGACATTGATAAGGAGATCGAGATTGCGGTGGTATGGACATGTGTTGAGAAGGGATGAAAGGGTAGGGATTAGGCGAGCGTTGGAGTTCGAGGTTGAAGGAGTGGTAGGAAGGGGTCGCCCGCGATTGGGATGGAGAGAGCAGGTGGAGAAGGACAGGGTGAAAGCGGGGTTGCGTGATACTGAGGCGAGTGACAGATGTGGATGGCGTCGAGGGGTATTTCGGTTTCATCATAGGTAGCCAAACGGTAACCCCCGATCACGGGGAAAATGTCGCCTAAACGTGTGTTGTTGTTTTTGTTTATTTGCTAGAAATTATTTCACATTATAGCATTTAAATATTCTATGTTGGTAAAGTTTACTTCAAAGATTTGTATACCCAGTGTTTCAAGAAAACTGAAATAAATCATTCAATAAAAACCCACAATCAACAAAAAAAAATAAACTAAGACGAAATGCCCACAGAAACGTTCAACACTGGGAAGGTCAGCATGATATTTGCCACATCCTTGATTAGCTCGAAAGTGTCATTTTGAAATATAGGCAAGCTGGTTAGGTTTAACGACTTGATCTGCTTGTCAACTGAGCGCAAAACATTTTCAGACACCAGACTCTATGCGAATAAATAAAATAAAAATATGGCTGTAGCGAAATAAAATAAAATTTATATACATAGCGACAAGATAAACAAGTATATTCAAGAAGAAATCAAACTGATGAATTAACTATGTTGCAATTTTTTTTGCACATAAAAACATTAAAATGTTACCATTATAAATGCTACTGTCAGCTGCTACTAATTTGTTACTAATCTTTTTTCACTATTTTCCAGAGGCACCAACAACAAACACACAACGCATGCGAATGCACGTGAAACAACGAATCACACACATTTGCTTGTGACTGGCACTCTAGTTGAACACCAGCGCTCAGATAACATTAACATCAACATCACCATCACCAGTTTACTGCAACAACTGTTGATACACTGAAGAATACTAAAATACCCTCGCTATCAAATTATCTAACCTCTAGTTATATCACTGAAGATCAACAATTTCTAAACTAAAACTTTCGATGAAATTAATTAAGGTAAGGATGAAACAAAACTACAAACGATGGTTTCGTTGTTGAGATCGACGATGTCAAACCCCAACGAAAATATGCTCTCCGACTTTTTACAGTGACTGAAAAATTAAATTTTAGTAGTTATAAAATGCAAGAAGAAAAAAAATTACCAAATGCAGTAACATAACCCAGCATATTAACCCAATAATAACCTTTTGGAAAAAAGGCAATTTTTTATGAAAAGTTATATAAAGCAAAATTTTACCGGCAAACATTCATTATAATTTCAAGGAAATAACCTATTTAGAATAATGTATCAGCCCGCTAAACAAAAACCGTTATCATCGTATGATTACCAACAAGACTAAGAAGATTCAAGATGACTGTATATGTATAACTAACCCTAGAACTCCACCTCTCATCAGGTTAATCTTGTTCACATCAAACCCAACAGATACGTTGCGAAATGCCGGAAAACCAGTTAGAAAACTCGATAATTTTTTTTCCAAAACCTTTTGAACAGATCGGTCCACAAACTTTTAATTTCAATGTTTAGTTTTTGCTAGATCAACTGTTCAGAATGACTCGTTGTTTGATGAACATGAAATCAATATAATCAGGAAAATATTGACATTCAACAAAACGGCTGAATGTAAATTATTTAATCTTCTTTATATAACAATAAACTAATCGAAATAAAACTTTTGATTATCATATTTTATGATCAAAAAAGAAAAAGATTTAATTCGCTAAACTCCGAAATAATCGCTGTCCTCTTCATTTAAGAAATCAATGCAGACTTCACTGTAGTAAAGACTGCCAATGAGGAAGATGACAAACGACACTGGAGTCAACAGCAAGCCAATGAATAGAGACATTTGGGAAGTTCTGTTACGTACAGTTGTACATTAAGATTCATTGGCAGCATAAGCGTCATTTGTCTTCATCACCATCGCCCTCACTCAATTCAGCTTAATCATCACAAATGAGGTTGATTGATTCAGAATTGATTGATTGAAGACTTGATTCAGCCTTTAAAACAGATGGCTTTTACCAGTGCAAATTTTTAATAAAAATTTAATCTTAACTGACACGACAAACACTTTTTCGCACCAGACATTCTCAGTAGTGACAAATACGAAGCCTAGGATGATTCCAACGAAGTTAATTAATGCAATTTCCATCACCAATGTTGCGATTAGGATTGTGACGACGAGTCTGGTTAAGAAATGGAGAATAAAAACAAACGTTTTGAATGAATTAGTGATGAAAACGTTTTGAAACATTTTTGAATATTTGTTTAAACTTGCAAACATTCAAGCGAACAAGCATTGAAACAAATAATGAAGTAGACAAAAAAATAATTAAACAAACATACAGCAAGGTAACAAATCTTGCGGAGATCTTGTTGAGATCCTTCCATGTCAAATCAAGAAACACTTTTTCAGACGAGGACTCGTTGAATGAATCTCTCTAAATATGAATCGTTACAATACAAATAGCAACCAATTGCAACAAAGTTTTCTAAAAAACACGATCATAATGTTAAAATCTCACGAGACATACGTATAAATATGAATGAGGATAATAATCGATATACAATGGCGATATAGATAGGGATGGTGTTAAAATTTCATCAGGAGTTTTATTCAATATAAAATTACTAAGGATCTATTCGACAAAATTACTTCTTAAGCCCCTTTCAAAATTTCTCACACACATTTATTTAGTTTTTCCATGAAAATGTTCTATCAAGTTATTTCATTAGTTTTATTTCTCCAAAATGTTTTAATCTTTTAATGTAAAAATTTGTTACATAACAAATCTCGAAACATCCCTTTTTCATCTCTGTAATAAAACACTCCCAACCAAATTTTTACACCCGCCCTAAGAGTACCCCCTAGAAAACCCCTAGAACCGCCCCTAATTGAAAACACACAAATTTTTTGGCTATTTGAGGAAGTTCAAGGTTCTGAATGGAACTTTTTAAAACTGTCAGAGAGTCTCTCATTGACACCAACACTGAAATGAAAAAAATAATTTTAGTATTAATAAATTAAAGTGTGTGCGCGCGCGTGTTTTGTATATGTGTGTGTGTTTGAATAAGTGTGTGTGCGTGCGTGCGTGTGTGTGTGAGTGAGTAACCAGATGAAAACCAAAGAAGCAAATTTTTACTAACAGTTGTTAAATTGTTGATCAAAGTTATCTAAGAGAGATTCAAAATCCCCCTAGTGAGGAATGATCATTGATTCATAGATAACAAAAATGTTAATATTGTTCACATTTACAGTCTTTAAACTCGTATCATTATATATTTCACGGTAAAAATTTCAATGAAAGTGTTTGAAATAAATTTTTTAAAGATGTCGAGCTGAGTATAACCAAAATTGAAAATAAAAAAATAAAAAACATAATAAAATAAAGGCATGAATGTATAAAATATATAATAAAATATAGGCATGAATGAACAATGACGAATGTGAAAAAAAATTAACAACTAACACTTGGTATAACTGATTGAAAGTTTTTAAACTGTACTTGAAAAGGAGTTAGATCTGGAAACTGATAACAAGGATAACGCATTACTATTTAAAAAGATCTAGCAACAATGTTTCTATTTGTAGAAAAATCATCGTAATGAACTGTTGAAAATGTTTTAATTTCTTCTAAACCAAAATGTAACAATAAAATAAAAGTAAATGAAACTAACAAGTGAGTCACTTCGTAGAAAAATAAACGACTGATACAAAGTGGCAGCCAGTGCACAATCACTACTTGTGCTAGCACAGAAACTCAGCTGGTGCAATGCAACTGGCTTGATGGAAGCAAACGTTCTGTTGAAACTTTCGTAATCTTGCTTGATTGAAATGCCGTGTCTCTTCAGTTCTTCAATATTGTTCTCCAGATCAGTTAAGGCTAAAATAATCAATTATTAACCATTTTAAAAATTTATAATATTGAAACAATCATTAACTTCAATAGACTTATGAATAATAATAATAATAATAATAACACGAAATACAGACAAACATAAATTACTCATAAAACAAAATCTTTCATATTACTCTAGACTTCAAAACAAAAAAAATAATAAAAAGAGATATCAATTAAATGGAGAAGGGCAATTCGTGAATAATGTTACAATAACTGCACAAAAGGATGCTGATATACTCAAATTTGTTAAATATTAATATTTATTTAGTGTGTGCAAACACAAACGAATGGCTTATAAAACAGATAATAAACAAAGCCTGGTACTTTGAGACAGTTTGGCCAAATCACTCTGCAAAAGTGCAAATGATGGGCAACTTTTGTGAAGCACCGCCTTCATTTCAGCTGCAGTATGGTTTAAATAATTTGACTCTACCTCATTGATAATTACCTTATTCAAAATAAAATTATAAAACAACCAGGAATCTCTTTAATGATTATTCCAATGCGGTCACAATACTCATCAACACTGATCGCTGTGGAAGTTTCCTTAATTTGTTTATTCATAATTAATTAATAAATTTCCAATTAATCAACTCATGCTTCATTTCTAATCATGTATTTGTTATCTACCAAATGACAATTTCAAAATACAATAATAGAATATAATGCAAAATCAGGATTTATTATTACCAATCAAATCAAAACTAAATAAAAATTACATTTTTGAGAAAGTCGATGTAGGCAAACAATCCCACGAGCACACCCATGAAGCCGCCAATCATTTTTACCTGACTCCTCTTGTCTGACTGCACGAAACTTTCACTCAGTACCTTGCCACTGACCAATGTACCATATGCAGCCAGACTTGAAAATTAAAACATCAGAAATACATGTATATTCTAGAAATCATTTTAATCAGTGATATGTTATACTTTTTTTTATGAAAGGTTCTCAAATGAAAAAAACATTCAATAAATATTGAGATATTTAATAAAACAAACAAGAAAAATATTGAATAACAAATTTAAATGTAAAGAATAAAATATCTAAAAATAATTCTCACAAAATTAAGATATTGACAGTAAGAAAAATAATGAAGAGAGCCGTGATGAAATGTTGATCTTTTAAAGATGGGTTCTGCTGTCCCACACTGGCCCAGCAAAACCCACACCTACGCAAACATAAGAATGTGCAGCAGGCTATCCACATGAAAATGATTATTAAGATCCCAAGAACAAAGAACGACGTATACGTCACGTTACTCTTTACAACCTTTGATTTAATTTTTTTCAACTTTTAAAAATGTTTTAGAATATATAACCAACTAATCTACACTATTACCTTTATTTTATAATTATATTATTTTAGATCAAAAATATATAAATTTACCATATTAAAGTTGCTATGAAAGTTACTGTTTGAGAAATATACAAAAAAAAGTGTCAGTAACGTTCATGAAGAGTCCACTTTTATCTTTGGACAACTCTTGAATAAACTGATTTAAAGTTAATTTAGAAAAATCATCCATAGTTACTTTTTCAATACTGAGGTTTAAACCTGCAATTATGAAGATGATTAATGTTAAAATAACTTAAGATTGCAACATATAAAATAAAGATTAATTTTTTTCTTGAACTGACAAAAAAAAATATCTTTTTATGATTGCATCTTCTTGAACATACAATACAAAACATATGCAAAACAAAGTGATCACATAAGTCATAAATAAATTAATTTAAATTTTCCACAGTTGAATGACATGCAACAATAATAAACAAACATTCATTCCTGCATTTCTGGTCAACAAACTAGACAATAATATGATTTTATTAATCAATAATTTTTCAAATTATAAACTTTTCAGTATAGATTTCGTTATTCCTGTGCCGGCAATTGAATGAAGAAAGGTGTTAGTCAAGAAAAAGGTTGGTCTCATGGATTCGTACCAAAAGCTTCTTGGCTCCAAATATTCATGCATCATCTCACTGGGACTTTGAGTGCCACATTCACTTACGAGAATAAAGGCAACACAAAAAAACACTTTTAGAATTTTTTTTGCGACAACCAATTCCATTCTACGTCAAATTGGGGAATGATCTCCAATCAAATTATGTGAAAATAAACGAATATTTATTTTTTTTATTTTGAGACTTCATTTTTCAGCCTATTTAAGATTTGAAAATAAAAGCAAAGTAATATTTTCGAACGAAATCACAGCCTATCATTCATATTTATTATGTTAATATCATTTATTAGTAGTATTTAAAACACATTTGATCAAATAATCGAGGTTCAAAATCGCCTACTCGGTGTGGAGACGCTTTTACCAGCAGCAACAACAACGTAAGTAACCAAAAACAACGTAGGTGTAATATTTTTTTTTACAAAATTCATTATAATATCTACCATCATATTACTTTACATATCTTTACTATATAGATACTTTTCACATCTCAAACATATAGACACTTATTATTTTTTTTTCTATCAATCATATAAATACATGTATCTCTACTATATATAATATATATAGATACGGTATCTAAGATAACCGATCTTATCTCATCAATCATATAGATACTTATCATATTTATACCATATAAATACTTAATTTCTCCATCAATCACATAAATACTAATATCTCTACTATAATATATGATAATTCATTAATAGTATTGCAGTTTTTATCGACAATCACCAATAAACACGGGTATAGTTGCATTTGAACACGGTTGTCAAGAATAGCTAGATTTACAATAGCACTACCCCAAGCAATAAATATAAGATTTTATTAAAACACAAAATATTATCATGAACATCAAACGTGATTAAAATTTCAATAAAATAAAAGTATAAAAATAAAATCTTTTTAAAATTTAGAAAGTATGTTAAATGTTAAAATTTAGTATGTTAAATGAACGAATAGATTTGCTAGTCATAAAAGTAAATGAACGTCAATAAAAGTATGTATCATTAAAAACATTTTAAATTTGCAATTAAGAGTTTTAAATTTGAAGGCAAATATTAATTATATTGCTTGTCTAGTGATCAATCCACCCATGTAAAGTCCGGTTAGAACAGTTGGTATGGAAAAGATGATGGCCATGGCACCGCTCAACCAGTAAGCATTCTAAAGTATTGGTGCAGAAGATTTAGTGAATCATAGCAAGAAAAATGTTACGAATACAAATTAAGATCGTTTATCTATTTGAAACAATTAAAAATCTTTCCATTTGGAAAATATAATAATATACGTAATAATATCTTGAACTAATTTTCAACGTATTAGAAACGTCAACTGACCAATGGGTTAGAAATATTTTCGCAGGAACTGGTAACGAAGAAACTGAATGCGTCGTACAGGGCTCGGCACTTCATTGAATCCGCCGTCTGTTGAGTAACGCAATCGGGTTTCATCATTAAAATGATAAAAAGTTTTCGAATGTGTTGTATAAACGTTTACGAGACAGTACAATTAATAAATTAGAAATAACAGTTATTTTTAAAATTCAAGTTTATCATTTAAACAACCGACTGACCAGTGAATTAACAATTTACATTAACTACTTAAACCAGGAAAATTTAGTCTTTTGATTTTGTATCAAATATTCAGTGGCACAGTTTAAAAAGAATTAATATTTTACTTACTAGTGATTTTAAAAAGTTAAAGAAGTCCGTCAAACCAGCGGTCAAATTTTGCTTCAAAGTGGCGGCCAGCTGAGAAAGTTGATAAAATAATGAACTTACATAAACGCGAATTTATACATTTAACATGAATGAGTTCATTTCTAAGTTCTATTTGAGATAAGAGAAGTGCGATTAATCAACTGAAAAAAAACTTGCAAATTCATCTTTGAAAGTAAACTAAGTAAAAAATTTCTTGACATATACAATGAGTTGATTTTATAAGAAAGTTCCAATGAGTAAAACGACTTCAGGGCAGCTACAGTAGTTTGGTTTGCAATAAATGCTTCTAAACATATATTTATCATGGTGCTGACAAATAAATAATGATGATGATGGAGATAATAATGATGATGTATGGTTATGATTTTAGAATCTTACGTCAGTGGAATTTAAACTGTCTAGATTGGCTTTCGCGGTTTGAACATCATTTGAGAGACTTTGAAGTAATGACGGTAGGCTCTGTTTCGTGTGAAAATAAAATAAAAAATTAATTGGAAATATGAAATACTTTTTAATTCAGCCATGAAGTTTATAAATACGCAAATCAAGACTAAGTAATATTTTAAAAAATAAAAATATTTTTGATAACAGTCACTTACGGTGTTACCACTGCCAGTGACAAGATAGTCCAAATTTTGATATGTATAAAGGTAAGTACTCTTGACGGAAAAAACGAAATTTTTTAAATTTACTAACAATGCCATTTTTAATTTTTTAATTTCAAATAAATTTTTAATTACCTCTTCACTGGTAATATTTGTTTGTTGAGTTTGCAAACTTTGCAAATCAGCAGCAATACTTGCAAGGGTGGTTGCGTCTGCCGAAGAGAGCTAATTTTCATGTTAATGGATAAACTATGAGGCCAAACCAATAAATTTGAATGATATCATCTACGCATACCAGCCATGCATACAATTTAAAACTATTGAAAAAATTAATAAAGGGTTTGTTAAACAAATTATAAACAGTTTTAAAATAATCTGCTAAGCAATGATCGTACTGATGGATCTTGAGAAGCGCTGCTTACTAAGCCGATCAGGTTGGCCAATGTTGGGAGCGTAATATTTGAGACAGAAGAAAACTTGAAAAAAAAAACTGAATTCTATAAATGGTAAATTTAATTAAATAAATGAACTAATTTCAAGCTACGTTTAGATAATTAAAAATAAATAAATAATAATATATTAATTATTGGCACGCAAACATGTAAAAATTTTAGTTAAAAATGAATCTTGAAGTTGATTGATAGATAACCACATGACCGACCAATCTATTTCAACTTTACGTGAAATGAAAAACTCAACAGAATCTAACCGAAGAGGAGTTAAAGTCAGGAAAATTGCTCAACGAATCAGCTGAACTATTGATGCTGTTGATGAAAGTGTCATCAAACAACGGGAGATTTGTAACATTTAAGGTGCTGAACGCGCCAGCAAATGGTACCAATAACGTCTTCACAATATTTCCCTGTTTAGAAAATTATTTTCAAGTCTACTAAATAATGTTATTCCACTACAAAAAAAATTGTTAAAAATTAACTTACAATAACAGTACTGTCGAAACCAACAGTATCGTAAATGACGCCGAAAAGGCTTTGATCATTCTTGCAATATCTGTTGACAAAATTGGATAATAAAACAAGATTGATTTATATTGATGATAAAAGATGATATCATGTGAAAGATGATATTATGTGAAAAATGATATCATGTGAAAGAAAGATGATATCATGTGAAAGATGATAAAATGACTTAATATAGAAATACTTCAAACCCATAAATTCCTGTTCTGAGAAGGTTGAAATTATCAAGATTGACCTTTAAATTAGAGCCACTAAGAAACGGGATACTACTCAAAAAAGAGTCTATAGCATTTTTCATCAAACTTTGGAATGTTCGGTCCGCCACCTACCGAAAGTTTCATAGTTCATAGAAACAACTCTTGAACTATTGTTTAATTAATTTAAGAAAAATTGTTTAAAAAATTGTTAAACATAAAGATTTAAAAAGTTTACTCCAAAATATTTGCTATTTGCTCCTTTTTCAAAGTCCATGCAAAATTCAGTGTAGGACAAACTGCCGGCGAGAAATGTTATGTAGACAAACACAGTCAGTGGAATGCCAGCTCCGAATGTGACCCTGCTGGATCTGTTTATGTAAAAATATGTCTCCTCCTATTTCTTGTCAGCTCATAAACCAAATTATTTAGGTGGACATGAAAAAATGGAACTTACACGAGAAATATATTTTCGCTGGCTCTGTCTACATTACCTCTACAAACAAGTCCAAGAACCAAAGCAAGTGCGTTCAACAACACAACTGGCAACAAAGTGAAGGCGGTTACTACTGTTATTATTATCCTTATCAGGAAAAAATCATATATTTTAAAGGTATTGAAATTATTTTATTAGTAAAAAAATCATTGAATTTGTCAATGTCCTTATGTATATACTTGATTGTATATCCGAACATTGAAAATTTATTGTTCAAAGTCAGCTAAAGTTAGTTATGGAGTAAATAAAAATTTGCTCATCCGATCATTCTTAACATTAAAATTGCGCACCACTACGACAGTCACTCAAATAAATTTCATTTTATTGGAACATGCATGTCTTGCTGCCTACGTTCAACACTGCTATGAAAAGTTAATCGTACGTACATGTGATGAATCTTGTAGCAAGCCCAGCAGTAATAATTTTTTTAAATGATAACGCCATAACATGGTAAGAGCCTCTTTCGTGAAAGTGGAATTTTGTGTTATTTTAAACATTAACATAGTTTTTTTCATAAAAAAATATTATATTGTAAGTTTGAACAAAAAAATCTAACGCAATCATGGAAATGGTGTTGAGAATAGTTCTAATTGTTTTCCAGGTTATGTTTGCGAACAATGGCTCAGTAGAGGAAGCGTTCACAAATTTTTGCTGTAAGGTTTTGGAATTATTTTTCTTGTGATTTTAAAATAAAACGTTTATAAAATATGTTTAGAAAAATACATTGATATCTTTGAAAAAATAAAACAAAATTTTGTGTGCCAAAAAATTACTGACGTATGGTCCCAAATAACTTTTCAGATCAAAAGCTTTAACCAAACTCTGCAGACTTCCCAATGAAGAAATTAATGGGCTGATCACTGATGGGGGAATTTAGAAAACGATTATGACAGATTTTCAGTTATATTTGTTGTTACTATTTTTATGTTTTTATTGATATTCTTAAAAATAAAAAATAATTATGCTCTTCAAATTACGGTGGAGAAACTCTAACCGCTTGAAAAGTCAGTAAATCGAAAGAGCGTACCCAAGCTATACTGTTTGAAATTGATTTTGCAATATTTATTTATGTTGTATAAAGTTATTTTTGCACGTTCAATAATTGAAAAATTTAATCATCCAACTAATATAAAATTTTCTCGTGTTTCTGTCAACTGACTACTAATATATGAGTGTAGGTTTATGAACTAAGCTTTGTACAGCTTATTCTCATCGATATAACAGATAAGGTTCTTACAAATTTTTTATTAAAACTATTATTATGTAGTTTATAAATTTAACACCTCTATAAAATTTGAAAACAAAATTATGAAAAAATAAATATTAAAAACTCTCTAACCTTATTGCTGATGGAGTCCACTTGAGCAGAATATGAATCCCAATCATGCGACTGCAAATAGATATTTCATAACGTAGAATGAATGATATTCACATGCAACTCTTGCGACTAATCCTTGTTACACAAATAAAAAATAAATTACAGTAACAAAATATTTAATCTAGCAAAAGTAAAATAAATATAGAAAAAAATTTCTTTTAAAAAATGTCCCTACTATCGGGTAACTACTAAGCGGTGTTAATGTGGCCAGATTTGTTTTCGCGGTGTTGCAAGGACCAGATAAACAACTTAACGAGTTCGCTTTTGCTCTAACACTTTCCAAAGTTGTATTGAAATTTTCATACATAACTTTCAACTTTTTCATGGTTGCTACGTAGCTCTTCAATGAAGTCAAAGCTTTAAAAATTATTTTCGTTTATTTTTGTAATTTTAAAATAAAATAAAAAATATTGAATAATCGTAGAAACATATTAATTGTATAAAATTTCTTCTATTATTATTCAGATAAAATATATATTTTGTGTATATTTCGTCAAATCAGATCTAACAAAAATTAATGTATTTGAAGTATGTTGAATAAATATTTAAGGGGAGGGGGGCATTGTGTTGGAAAATGGTAAAAGTTGTTGTTTTAACGTGAAAAGTAGTGTTTTTTTTACCAAAAAATTGACATTATAAGCCCATCAGCCATGAGTGTTCCATTTTTTAAACAAATTATACGAACATTTCTCTACCCCGGTCACCAACTTTTGTGTAAATTTCCCTCTCCCCGGTCACCAATTTTTGTATGGGAAATTCCTCTGCTTTAAGAATTAAAGGAATAAACAAAATATTTGTAAAGTACTAACCGCTGTTAAGATTAGTTAGATCATCGGCAAGTGCCTTATTGACTCCAGCTAATGCGTTTTTTATCACAGCTGTTCAAGGTGATCATTGAAATTATTTTATAGAATGTTCGTATAACGCTTTTTTTGTTTAAAAGATGCAGTTGACAATGGTGTAGGAATGCTTGAAAGCGAAAGATTTTTTTAAATGTAGATAATTAACGGCAGAACGAAAAATACCATAAAAGTTTTCCAAAACATCATTCAGTCTTTTGGTGAAGACAGCAGTATCGAAACTTTGAACGACTTGCTACAAATGTGAAATAAAGATATTTTTTTCAGTCGGCAAGTTATCTCAGTCGGTAAAAGTGCCACGATTCTCGCTGTTATTACGCGATGTCCTGGTTCGAATACATTCAATCCCAAACTAAATTACACAGTCCATGCCTGTTTTGACGCGCATACATAATGTATATGTACGTCATTTGTGGTGGAGAGTACAGTCTATGTTGGCACGAAAGTTCAATTATAAGTAATAACATGTATGCAGTTCTACGGTTGAAGGAGCTGCATTATAAATAACAAAATCAAATGTCATTAAAAAAATTTCAACACAATGAAATCAAATTTTATTTAAAAAAATTTCAATATAAAAAAAATAAAATTTCATTAAAAAATTTCAATATAACGCCAGCTTACATTTTGAACGTTTTCAATGAAGGAGAACGTGCCAAGAACCGGTGCCAGGACCCCAGCGACGTAGGGTAGGTTGGTAGATGTTTCTGGATGGTAGAAGTTGTCCGATACAATTCTACTGCTTGTCATAGCTCCGAACGCGGTCAGGCTTCAGAAAGTTTTAAATTTAGAAAAACGTGTTCATTTATTTCAAAACCACTGCCCAGATACTGCGGTTTTGTTGAAATGTTCACTAAATATTCAACTGCCTTGAATCGATAACTGAATTTGAGGTAGCATTATTTTCAATGCTATTAAAACGTTTGCAAACAGCATAGCATATCACAACAATGCAAACTAATGTAAAAACATTTGCAAGTTGACAATAGGTAGAAAAACGGCATATCTTCGTAGGAGCTACTCTGCGCAGCTAAACTTTTAATATTCATTTTTCAGGACGAAATAACATTTTCACATAAATAGTTGAACAAAATAAGAATCTACTAACAAGATGAAAGTAATTTGAACACTCATGGTTGCGTACGACCATCCTAACAATAAATTGTCGTAAACTGTACTACCCACATTTGCCGTGTTACCGCAGAAGCCCCCTCGGCTTCTGAAGAATGTTAGGAAGATGTTGAAAATAGCCATCAAGGCTATTAACAATAGCCCCAAAACAAGAGTCAACACGTATATCCAGTTGCTTGCGATGACCTTAAAGCAGAAATATTTAGTTTAAAATTTTAATCGATTTTATTGGACAATAAAGTTGTTATAAAAAAGATTGCTAAACTCATTAATACGAATGGATGGATGAATGAATGAATGAATGAATGAATGACTGACTGACTGACTGAATGAATAAATGAATGAATGAATGAATGACTGACTGAATGAATGAATGAATAAATGAATGAATGAATGAATGAATGAATGAATGAATGAACGAACGCTTTTTTAGATATACACATGTCAATTATGTGGGCGTGTATGTTTGGTGTGTGTAATGTACTGCTATTTATAAAACTTAACAGAAAACAATTATTTTTTTTACAAAATTTGATTTGTTTTATATGGTTCATTTTTACATATAAAAGTTACATTTGTGAACAAAACCTTACACTCAAAATATATGCGACCAAGCTCGATGTCTCTGTCCATTTGGCATTTTGCAAGTCGGTCAGTGTAACGTTGTCCAGACTCAATTTGTAGCCTTAAATGTATCATTATTATTTTCATAATATAATATATAATATAATAATTAATTTTATTATAATTATAACGATGCAATACCAAATAATAGGTTTATTTCTCAAAAATTGACCCTTATATTCAAATTATTTAAAACCAAAATAGCACGCAGGTTTGTAAATGTGTGAATCGAAGCGCACCTCACATATGATAGGCTTGAATAATTTTGCTTTCGAGCCAGATTTCAGCAACGCACGACTAGACATCTTAAAAATTTTACCACATCGCCGCCCTAGGTACCACAAATTTGTTTCGACTATGTCTAACATTTAAAGTTACTAACCGTTAAGCAGTTTTTCGACCAATCCCGTTCTAGGTATCGTTCTAAGGTAACTTTTCGTGATGTCGTACAAGCCGCTGAGGCCAGGGTACCAGAGACTGGATTGTGGAAGGTTGTTCAGGATGGATGTCACATTCGGAGATCCAGATTGTTCGTCAGACCTCTCCACGAATGTCGCCAACAGTGAGATGGTAATCAGCAGCCTAACTGACAGCTGCATGCTTCAATATTTTCTTCGAAATTCTGGAAATTATTAATTTTTTAAAAATAAATATAAGCCAGTGACAATCGATTATTATCAATAATTTTCAACGATTATACCTTGCTGGTATGGCTGGTCTCAAAAACACATTCAACTTGTACTAAGTATAAACAACACGTTCTCAATCGTTTTGAAACTTTCGATTTAATTTTGGTTATTTCAAAAATTATGAAAACTAAATTTCTGTTATAAATCCAAGCCGAGACCTCATCGAAACGTGAAACTGAGATAGCCACTGAAACAATCAGTTCCACCCAAAGCAGAGCAGTTGTAGTAAAATATAATACGAAGTTTGCATTCAGCCAACCATAAGTTGATCAGGACATGCATTCATTTCAATTTTCAAGCTATTCTTTCAACAAAGGAACAATCGAACGAACAATGTTCAGGAGGAGACAATGAACATTGAACAAAGCGTCAAGTTTTATATTCTTTTACAGTTTAGCAATTGTTACAAAGGCTATATCGCAAAGTCGTGTTATTTTCAATATTGTTGCGTTCGTTTGCTTTCTTATTTTTCAATTTTCTTATGAGTCTAAAAAAGTAAAGATAAAGCACTCTTTTTACAATTTTTAACTGAAAAAATGCGAGCTAGACCATGCGCGAGATTTTACGTTAAGGTTGTAATAACAAGCACCACCTTCATTTTTTGTTTTTTAGTAAATTATTAAAACACTGAAAACATTTATTTTATTATTTATTTGATAGAAATAAAGACTTGTACATTATATGATAATGGTTAAACACAACATTTATGCTTATTTTGAGCTGAAATATGTTAAATCATAACATATAAATGATAGCATGACAGAGATTATTTTTTTATATGATAAATGAAACAAAATGTCAATGTAAAATATTATTGTTTGAAAAATGTATCTAATGTTATTATCACTTTCAAAATGTGTTTTGAATCGCCTTTTACATTCCCACCAATGGGATACGTAGCATCATAATATCTCTACCGGTCAGAAACACATGCATCCAACTGTTATATGTCTAATGGTCGATCCATTGTCACTAACATTAATGTAATTGTTGTAACGACATTGTTGTTGTTGTTGTTGGGCTATTTTTAAGACGGCTTTTTTGCACGGTATTACCATTATTGCGAATAAAATGAAATAAAATATTTGTATTGATGTTCAAGTCTGTTTTGAGCGCTGAAATCATGGCGTACATACAAAAGCATAGCGTTTTCAACCAATGACATTTATACTTGGTAGCTACAAAAACCGCAAAATATAACATTATGACTACTTGGTATAACACGGCGTTTGTTAAATAAAAATTTGTGCACAAATACGTACCACACACTAGGTTATTAATATTTAAAAAAAACTCTTTTAAGAATATGGTTTTTCCATCACTACAAATGAAATTTTTTATTCTTTTTATTAAATATAAATTAAATTTTCACAAAACATGCTCATTTTCATAATAAAAATTTAGTCTCATATTAAAATTAGTCAACATTCTTTTAATTTAGAAAAAATATCATTCAAATGTAACACACACATAATAAAAGTTATACATGCAAAACATGTAAGCACGGCAAAGCATGTGAATGGCTTGGTTTAAAATTATGAACAACAATGACTTCAGAAACATTTGTCATTTGAAGATTACAATCTAAAGATATACTAACAATAGCAACATAAGCAAAACCTCAAATTTAAATTTATTACGTGCACAGTTTACAATACAACAATGCAAGCATACATGCAATAAAATTGCACAAACATATATATATATATTATATATATATATATATATATATATGTATATACATATACATACACAAGTAGACAATACATACACCGAATCAGTATACAAATAACATATAACATCGAATCAGTATACAAATAACATATAACATTATGTGTGCATCATGTCGTAGATGTCTTGCCTATGTGCTCCTAATTTTTTTGAGAAATTTTCAGATTATTTTCTGCATTCAATATACATTTCGCTTTATCATAATTCCAATAAGTCATTATAACAATTTTTTTGAAATAATAATTACTAACAATACTATTGTTTACTTTTGCTGTTTAGGGCAAAATTAAATTGTTTTGATTCAAAGAAGTTTGAGAAAAACTTGATTAAAAAGTTCACCGCAAATATCAATAATCAATTTTCCTTCAAAAAATTGCAGTTGGTCTAGAACGATTTCAATAAGATTGTAAGGTAATTCAGGGTCGTTCGTTGGGACCTATCTTGTGTATTGTTTATATTATTATACCAACGGAAATCCTTCGGTGTGTATGCGTGCTTGCAATGAATGTGTGTATGTGCGGTATGTGCGTGTGTGTGTGTTTGTATTTGCGTGAGTGTGTGTGTGTTTGCATGTGTGTGTATTACTATTAATTTACTATTGGGTAGTGGTAGCAGCAAGTTTGTATGATTTTTGCATGAATCGGAAAGATTTTAAATTGTTCTTACTGGTGATGCTAAATTATATATTTGCACCAACCTAACATAACCGCGGAAACACCATGGTGTGTGTGTGTGTGTGTGTGTGTATGTGCGTTTGCTTGAGTGTGTGTGTGGTGTGCGTGTGTGTTTGTGTGTGTGTGTGTGTGTGTGTGTGTGTGTGTGTGGTATGTATATGTGTGTGTTTAGTGTTTACCACTACTTGCTTTGTTGTTTTGATTTATACTATCCATAAATGTTTGTTAAATTCTTCAAATACGAATGATGATTAAAATAAATTTAGAATAAAGTATAAGAGAAACAACAAAAAAAGATTGCATCAGTTATTGTCAGGTATTGTTATTTTTAATACTAATGTTTTTACTGCTATTATTATTGGTGGTAGTAGTAGTAGTACTAGTAGTAGTAGTAGTATTAATATAGTGGTACTAGTTGTTGTTGTCGTAGCTGTAGTAGTTCTTAGTAGTAGCAGCAGTAGTAATATTAGTAGTAGTTGTTGCTGTTGTAGTATTAGTAGTAGTAGTTAGCTTAAGAACATTAGTAGTAATAGTGTTAGTTGTAGTTGTTTACTACTACTACAGCTGGTAGTAATAATAGTAGATCATTTTAGATATTTCAAATGATGACAGCTATGTCTTTTCAAACAGCAGCAAAGCTTCTCATGCAACTAAAATAAAGCTTCATTTTAGAAAATCTCAAAAGCAATTTAACATTTTAAATGCATGTTAACACAAGGACACGTGTTTGTGTGTTGCATACATTAGATTCAGTGAAAAACTTTTTTAAATGATTGGGAATTAATTTTATGAAAATATGAATGAGATAAAATAATACCATAAAGGTAGTGTCATAACATTTTGTTAAAATACTGTTGTAATTTATGCGACAAAACATTAAATTAGATTCAAATGTTTATCACGTAATTTTTACACGTTCAAGTTGAGATGATTACAGCATAGAATTTCTTTGTTAGACATTCACTTTTTCAGAGCTACAACAACAAACCCACAGTATGTGTAAATACACGTGAATTGACATGTTATGCCATGTTGTTACGTTATGTTATGCGTCCTTATTTTATATAGCCCTACGGCAAATAGATTTTACACGACTGTACCTACAAATGAGGATCGCAAAATATATGTAAGTGCTATTTCGGTGGTGTCACCACCGAAATAGCACTTACCACCGTGGTGACAAATTAACAGAAACAATTATTAGCTAAAAACACAATCTTTATTCGATTCTAGAAGACAAAATATTAATTGATAGGTAAAAACAGTAAGGATAGCATTAAAATGTAAGTCGAAAAGTAATTAATAGTCTAAGTTACATCTAAAAGTGAATGTTTCATTAGACTAAATATTAATTTTGTCGCAAGTTCATACGTAATGTCTAATGAAATATAAATTAAATATGTTTTGGGTTTAAAAAATTAATAATAGTTTTACTAAACAAACGCTGAGTTTTTATCAAAATAAATTATCAAGTT
Source organism: Helobdella robusta (assembly GCF_000326865.2). Taxonomy (NCBI): domain Eukaryota; kingdom Metazoa; phylum Annelida; class Clitellata; order Rhynchobdellida; family Glossiphoniidae; genus Helobdella; species Helobdella robusta. Next base: position 2,469,204 of record NW_008703571.1, read on the forward strand.
TTGAGATTTTTAAACGTGCTTTGTTAAATAAAAACGTAAATAAAAAATATTTAATATTTCATTCATTCATTCAAAATCATCTTAATCAAAAGTGTTAAAAGTCTAATTTAAAAAAAACCCCAAGAAAAGTTGATTATAACAACAATTTAAAAATGAAATTAAATATTTCCGATTTATTTTCAAACCAGTTTTTACACTATGATGGAGTTGGATAAAGTATGGCTGCATTTAAAACCGTCTATAATTATTATTACCATTGGGTCTGCGGAAGAAGTTGTTGGGTGCATATCTGCGGCCTCGTTGTCTGGGATTCCTGGCACCTCTCGGATTCTCGGCACCTCTTGGATTGTTGAACCTTCTATTCATCGCACCTGTGGGTATGTTTGGATAACCAACTGGCGGGAACTGGGGCCGTCCATTCAGACCGAAGGGTCTTGCACCGTACGGCAAGAAATTATTTAGAGGTGGGAAAGCAGGCCTGCCTGGGTAAGGTTGCAAATAAGGATTATTTGGGGCGTATATGTTGAATGGAAAGTTGGGTGGAACAGCTGGTCTTATTGGAGGAAATGCAGGAATTGCAGCAGCCACAGGAGCTGCAAGAGTTGGTACTGTGGCGGGTGGTGGTGCAACAAAAGCTGCCGGAGCTGGAGAGACTGGGGCTGCCACAACCGGAAGTGGTGCCACAACCGGAAGTGGAGGAGTTTCGCTGGGTGGTGGAGAAAGAGGAGGTGTGGGGTTGAGTGGTTCTTCTGCTGCGGGTGCAGTTTCTGGAGGGGTGGCTGGCTTTTCTACTTCCTTCTCCACAGGTTGTTCGGCGTCATTTGCATCAGGTGTCCTAAAATTATTAATACATCTTTTATTAATCTTTATTTTAATTTTTATTAAGAAGGGCAAAAATGGACATTATTGTTATTTTTTGCCTATATTTGTATAAAATTAAAAACTAACTATAAAGAAGCAAATGAAACTAAAACGGTAACATTAATGAGAAAAATAAACAAAAATGATGTTTATATACAAATGTAAACGTTAATAGATAAATATTTCTAAGAATGTAAAAATTTACTTGTTGCCCTGTCTGGTGAGCAAGCCACCGAGCCAGAGTCCCATCAAAACGCCTGGTATAAAAAGGATGATGGCAGAGGCGATGCTGAACCAAAAAGCATTCTGAAATTTCAGAACAGCATTATACAAATTAAAAGTTTAAAATATGAAAAATTAAAAATAAGAAATTCATGTCGATGAGTTAGTGTTAAAAAATGTTGTTTTATAATTGTTATTTATTAAAGTTTGATAGGAACAAATTGATAAATGAATCAAGATGAACAGACCAGTGGATTTACAACATTGCTGCAAGAGTTTGTGAAAAGTATATTCAATAGGTCGAACAACGGTTTACAATGGACTAAATTCAAGAACTGTTTTGAAAAAATATAGGAAAACCGAATACAATCATAAAAATCAAAATTACTAAAACTTAACATGGGTACAATTTTTTTAGTTTACATGTTATAACTTAATTGCTTGAAGCAATTAGTAGTTATTTTATATAAACTGAAATTAGCAACTTTGTAGATGTAAAAAATCGAAACAATTTAACTTCACCTGATAACAAAAAACTATTAGAAAATGTATTAAACTAACTTTGGCTTTCACGAAGTAAAAGAAATCGATCATCTCTTTAATCAGGTAATTTCTTAATCTTACTATCAGCTTTGTGAGTTTAAAAAAAATCGAAATTTATAAATCAGCCACCATTTATAATTACAAATGTTGACAGTTTTACAAGCGCAAAACGCAATTACAACTCGATGATGACAAACCGCTAGTAAATAAATTTGAGAGCGTGATGCAGTTTTTTTTATTCAAATCAGAGCCAGAACGACCGTATCACGTTCGCTGTTGTTTCTCTGGACTGAACAAGCATTACACAAGAAACACTTTGGGAAAATGCATTTCAAACAGTAGCAGAACTTTAACATAACAGATAGGTTCACTAAACAACTGAAAACAAACTTAAAATCAACAAACACGCATTAAATATTCACCTTATATACATATTATTATATAAACAATATAAACCTTATTTATACGGACAAATTCAAATAGATGAATCAAATAACTTCTTTATAAAATCTTTCATCAACTATTAATCATTATAAAACTTTAAAGAATAAGGTAGAAAATTGATGAGAATATAATTATTCACTTGAATAACAATTCAGTGAGTATCAGAAATTCTCATTAATATCTGATATAACAAATTACAAAAAATTGAAATGAAATTGATTAGCATAACGTGACAAAAGAAGTTTAAATCTAACTTTGGTGCTGTCAAGTGCAGGGTCTGCTTTCACTGTTGTGATATCTGATTTCAACTTCTTGATGATAACTGGCAAGCTCTGTTTCCAAATATTTGAAAAATTTTCAAAAATTAATAAATCTAATGAATCCAAATTCTAAGTTGTACTTAAATAAAAAACTTGATCAAATAATACTCAAAAAGTTTACAAAGTTAAAATTTACACAATAAAAATTTTGTTGTCATAGAGAGTTGCACATTAATTTTGTTAATAATTAACGATATGAACGGCGCTGATTAGATTGATCAAAATTTGGGGTTATTATGAAATGCACATAACGGAGATCAAGATCAATTTATAAATTTAGCATAGATGGCGTAGTGGTAAAGCAGTGATCTGGTTCGACAGCAAGCGTATCCCGTCCTTAGTCCATCCAACGCAAACATTCACACTTTGCTGATTAGCGGGTATCCATGTATATTTTAGACTTTGTGAACAAAATTGTTCTCCAAAAGTTAAAAAAAATGAGTTAACAAATAGCTTATAAATTATACTTACAGTGCTACTCGTGCCATTCGCGAGTTCTTTGATGTTTTGGTATGCATTGCTGTAATTAATCTATAATTTTTTGTTTACTCAGTTATTTTAATTAGAATGGCAAAAACATTTATGGAAATGTCAATAATTAACAGAATATATAGTTTTACGTTTATGTAAAATCATTCAAATTTCATTGTTGCATTGTTCCAAATTTTTTTATAAATTGACCTCTTCATTGATAATAGTGGCTTGATCTTTTTTTAAGTTTGACAAATCTTTGGTGGCTATATCATTTAAAGCGTTCTTGTCACTTACCACAGTCGTCTGAAAAATGGCAAATTTTTTAACTTAGTTCTGTTAAAAGTAGCGATTATAAAACTGATATGACCATCTTATAACTACTCTTCTTTAATAAATTTGAAAAGATTCATATAATATATAAATAGTTTTTAAAAATAATTATAACTTGTTGAATATTTATTGAATATATATTTGAACAGCAAGTAATTCATTGTATTCAATAAACAGGACAGAGAGGTCTCACATACCTTTGCAGCAGCCTGGTTCGTAAAACTAATCATATCATCCAATGTTGGCAACGTCACTGGAAGACCCAGCAGCTGTCATGACGAAATTTAAAATAACAAATTATGAAATAAAATTATACTTCAATTAAATACAAAAATTATTATAAATTATAATAAAAAATTATAAATTTAAAGTTATAAATATGTTTTATCATTTAACAAGTTTTCGTTTGATGTAAATACCTCAAATTAAAGAAATTGAACTAAAAATGATGATTTATGTCAGTTTAAAAGAACAAATAAAAACAAATGAATTTTTTTTTGTAAACGTTTTAAAAACTTATTGAAATCTAACCGAAGTATTAACTTCTGGCAATTTCTCAAAAGCCACAATTGCATCGTCAAAATTTTTTGTAAAGTCAGAACCAAATATTGGCAAACTGGAAAGGTTGAAATCGTTAAATTTACTTTCAAAAGGCTTCAGCAGATTTGAAACTGTTGCATTCTGGTTTGCCGGTGTTCAATATTTTGTTTTCATTTTGTAGTTTTTAGATATATCATTATATATCAGACGTAAAATATTTAAAAAAATAATTTGAAATGAATTTTAATAATAAAAATTTTTGAATATCTGACAATGCCTACGCACTATTGTTTCGTTGTCAAAGATAACAGTATCAAACAAAATGTTGAAGAGGCTCTCGTTGTTCATGCAGTACCTGACGATGATTAGTAACGATTTTAATAAAAAAAAAACATTAATGAATTGCTATAATTCGCGTGAAGGAAAGACAAAACAAAAACTTATAAATTATAAATTCACTTATAAATTCCGGTTCGGAGAATGTTCAAATTTGTGATATTGATGTTGACCGGAATGTCTTTAAAGAATGAAACGCTGCGAATGGATGAGTTTATTGACGGGCCAACCAGTGATTGAACAGATCTGTCTGCTAACTGGGTTGGAAAGTGTAAAGATAAATAGGAAATTTAAAAAAAAACAAATGAAATAGATTTAAACAGAGATAAATAAATTTATATTTAAAAAAAATTGTATTTTGTGATCAAATAAATTTGAGAACTTACTCCAAAGTACGTACTACTAGCTCCTTTGTTGATATCTCTGCACACTTCACCATATAGCACACTGCCGACTAAAAAAAGTATGTAAACCACTGGAGATAGTGGAACGCTGACTGAGTATGAAACTCGACTGGATCTAACGTTTCAAAATTATAAAAATTATAAAATCATATGTTGGGAATACGAATATCGGTAGCTCAAAACAACATAAATGTTAAATAAACTTACGCGACAAAAACTTTTTCACTGGTTCCATCCTTTTTTCCTTTGCAGGCAGGTCCTAGGATCAACGCAACTATATTCAACAACACAACTGGCAACAAGGTGAAGGCCACACCCGCTACTAACGTTTTTCTTTTTAGAGTAGTAATGTTTTAAATATTTTCAAGATTAAGTTTTTTGATTATCAACAATATCACATTTGTTTAAATCAAATTGAATATTATTTCCAATATGAGTATTAATTTAGAATAAAACATGATTAATTAAAACATTTTGTAAGAACATTTTTCATTAAATACCAACACAACGATGGCAGCTATGTCCAAATATGATTTTATGTCGTTCCAGGTTATGGTCAAAAATAACGGCTCAGTTGATGATGTGTTTAAAAATTTCATCTGTGTTCAAATGCATATATTTTAACGTTTCAATATTTACATAACTTTTATACCATTTCTCAAAGACAACTTTTGAAAATTGTGTGAAGTAATGAAGGACGGAAAAAAACAAAAAAAAACAAAAACATTACTTACGTACGGTCCCAAATAACTGTTCAATGAAAAATTGGCAATAGAGTCTTTCAGGTTTTGGAATGTATTTGCTTGATCAAGAACTGAAAAAATATTTACAACAACCCATTAAAAAAGTTAAAAAATTATTGATAGTTTTAGCATAAAATAAGCAATCAATATTATACCTGATGATTTAAAAAATTCATTCATGTTAAGAACAAAAATTATCTCACTTTCGTTGAACTGATCGTTGAAATTAAATGAAGACTCCAAGCTTATCTATAGGAGTAAGTTTTAAGTTAATTACAATTAATTCCTTATCTATAAACTAAATTAATCGTTTAAAAAATGAAACTATCAAAAAAATGTTCATTTCAATTAATCCGCTTATTTTTGTCAGATCAAATCAAATAGTTAATAAAATGAAATGAAATGACATGGGAAACAAAAAGTAAAGATTTGTAGAAGGCTGCCATTTAAAATTTAAAAGCAGTTAACTAAAATTAAAAAACAAAATAGTAAAAAATATAATGAACACAAAATTGAAGCATCAAAAAAGAAATCAAATTGTATCACAGCCAATACTATAAAAACAATTACGAAGTTGTTTAAACAGAACAGTAAAATCTTAACATATTAATAGCTGGTTCAAAGCCAAATATTTTATTCTATTTGTTATAAATTTTCTAACGGAAGAGCTGGCGTCGTTAAAATCGGTGGAATATTTTCCCAGATCTGGTAGCTGCGTGTGAATATTAGAACGGTGATTTTGAACAGCAGGATTTAGAATTTAATTAATTTCATACAAAAATAATAACAACAGACAACTTGTAATAATTAACTTGATTATTACAATAAATGTATAAATTAATCATCAAATATTATTCTGGCAGAATACCCACTATAGCAATGTAACACACGCGATGGTTAAATTTTACCTAACAAATATATTAAGAAAGAAGTTGTAAAGACAAAACGTGAAGAAAAAATATAACATACCATAGTAGGGACTCTTAAAAAAGTCCAATTACTATATGCACCAAAGGCCATTTGACAATCGGCGTCTGGACAGCTAGACAAATTTCCTTTGGCATTTTGTCTGATCGTCTCCAGACTACTGTTGAACTTGCCGTACTGATCAGTTAAGAAGACGGATAAGTTGCTCATGTACGTCAGGTTGTCCTTCAGCAGCGAGATAGCTTCCAAACAAAATTTACAAAAATTCAGCGATTAAAAATAATCACAAAAGTTTGAAAAAAGTTGGAAAAAAGTTATAATAAATCATCAAACACTCTACGATTTACATAATACATTACATTCAGGAGTTTATCAAGATTTAAGATGAAGAATAAAATTATGCTCAAAATAATTTCTTGTTTGTAATTTACATATTAATTTTTGAAAGGCTTCAAATTTTTCGTGGAATAAAATTATGCGTTTTACTAACTATTAAACTCAACGCAGGAGAAAAAATGTTTTCCTCAAGTTTTTGAACCTTCCATGCTTCAATTGCAAATTTCTATTCATACCCATTATAAAAACTTAATAATCATGATATCAGCTTACAAAATGTCAACAAAAAACATTTACAATATTGCAGATTAGTTAGATCTTCAGTCAACCGGGGGCAGGCAGAACAAGCATCGGCCAGACCATTTTTTATCTCAACTATTAACAAAAATAGGATAGTAATTATTCAATCAGTTTGTATTATTTTTGAAAATTACTGTAAAATTTTATGAAGTTAATTTTTTAATCCAGATGATAACAGAAAATGCTGATAAATGAAGAAAAGTATCGAAATGATTGAATGCTCATGTAACAACATCATCAGTTTAATTTAGCACATGTGAATAAAATTAAACAAAAGTAAATTACCGTTTAAGCCTTTCAGACTATCATTAATTTTTCCGACAAGTTCGTTCACATCTAAATTTCGGTTGATCTCCTTCAAAAACAAATTTAACGTTCGTTTGAAACAAACACACACACACACGCACACACAAAAACACACATACACACACTAAAGAATACATAAATATGTGTAGGCGTGTGTGTGTGAGCGCGTGTATATGTGTTACTAACATTCTTAACAGTCTCAACGTAAGCAATCAAACCGAGAGCTGGTCCGAGGAAGCCGCCAACGAAAGGTATAGTTGTGGTGTTGTCAGATTTTGTTAAATTGTCAATCATGACAGTTCCACTTACTAGTGATGCAAAAGCTGCCAGGCTTTTTAGGAAAATAAAAAAAATTTGATAATTTTCTGAATGGAAAATTGAAAAATCAATATAAGTTTTCCCACAAAATGAGAGCAGTTATCCCGATGACGACCGCATAGAGAATTCCAATGAAGATTTTGTCGGAAGGTTTTTTCGTCTTTTTTGCGGTTTTCCCACAACAGCAACCAAGATTTCTGAAGCAAGAGAAGCAGCAGCAGGACATTGACATGTAAATGATCACAGCGAGTCCTAAAGCCAGGAAAAACACATAAACCCAATTGGTATTGAGGACCTAGAGTGTAAATGAAATTTTTTGTCGTTAATTTGCTGACATACCAAATGTTACTTTGTCTCATTTATAAAATAAATGTTTTCAATATTCTTTTTTATAAGATAAAAACGGCTCAAACATGTTTCACATGTGATAGGCGGGAATACGTTTGTTATCGAACTCGGTCACTCTAACACAAGTATCAGAAGTTTTTCACTGTGCACCACCAGAACATACAATGGCAATATATTGATACAAACATCGCATTCGTAAGAGTAATGAAAGACGCCATGAAGACATAATTATTCGTTATAAATTTGATAAAAAAATAGGAAAGACTAAGAACATTAAAAGTGAAAATAAACGAATGATAAATGTCCTTCATACCGACTAACACTCACCGTCAGAACGAACGTGTTGACGCTCACAACGGGCGATGTCCAATTGATGTTCTGCAGATCAGTGAATGAGGCGTTGTTCAAGTCGATGTTGTAACCTTAAATGATTGTGTGTTAGTAACAAGCTACGATATTTAAAAATAAAAATCGGAGTAATAGTGCATTGTCAAATAAAAAACAATAAATATTAGTTAATTAAGTTATATTCAAAAAGGTTTGTCACGGTCAACAAAATCCAACCGGTTTTTAAAACTGAAGAAAATATTCCCGAGCCAGACAAAGTATTTAAGAAACTGTTGGTTATGGAGGACACGGCACTAATGGTGCTGGTCCAGAAACTCGTTGTGGCAAGGCTGTTCGTGATGTAGGCCGTCACATCGGGGACGCCACCAGCCGACTGTGCGACAGATACGTCGAAACATCCAACGACGATCGCCACGAAAAATAATTGTGCTGACGATTCCATCGATAAAAACATAAGTATAATTTATGTTTTCAAAAAAATACGGGCTAGTGAAGTTGCTGGTTTGGTCTGAACCATGTGGCTTTGGGGAAAGTTTAGGTGAATTCACCAAAGATACATGACATCAGGTCGGCTAAACTTCCAAATCTCAACTACATTTTGAATAATATATCTCTAAATTTAGTCAAATTAATAATTAAAAATCGTTATTAAAACGTAGCCGAAAATGTTCTTAATTTCAAAATTCACCAAACGAAAATTAGTGTGTAATGCAAACAGTTCCAGCAACTACATTGGCTTATGAGAACATAAGACGAAAGTAACAAAGTAGTAATGGCAATCAGAACTGCATTCAGTATGAATATAATTATGTTAGTAAGAAGAGTAAGAATTATAATAATCAAGTAATTTACACTCGGCTGCATCCAATCAAGCGTGAAACGAGCCTAGCGATCTATTGAAATTTCACTCTAAAACTTATGCTAGTCGTCATCGTTATAAAACTTCGCTAAAAAATTAAGATTCTGTTAATTAACATTTAATATTTACGCATCTTATATGAAGGTATAAATTCTCTAATAGTAATGATAATATAAACACACACACACATATATATATATATATATACATATATATATACATATATATATATATATATACGCATATACATATCTACTAGATCAATTTTAGTTTGAAATTATGTTCAGTTTGAAATGAATACGCATATATATATATATATACGCATATACATATCTACTAGATCAATTTTAGTTTGAAATTATGTTCAGTTTGAAATGAATTATATGCATTGTCTTGCTAAAATTATTCACATAGCAAAAATGCCTACAGCCGCATTGTCTTAGTTAGTTAAGTATTTATACATACACACACATATATATGGGGTACTGTAGCGTTCCTATATAACGCCTGTTATATCCATGTACTGTACACACTTCCTAAATGCAATCAAGCATTTAGATAATCACAATGTGTGAAGGCTGATGTATGTTGATCAATCAATCGCTACGAGAGATTGTTTTCTTTATCTGGATTAGTGCATATATATATATATATGGGTGTGTGTGTGTGCGTGCGTACGTATAATGTTAAGCAAGTATAACAAGTCACAACAAATGAAATTAACGATTTAATGGAAAACGAATTTGTTTAATAAAAAAAAGAATGTTTGTTTGTTTTAAAAAGTTATATGCACAGAAAAAAGAGGAAATTATTATTAAGAGCAGCCAGGCAAGCAACTTAGGGTCTTAAGATTGAAAAAGTATGCAAATATAACTTTGAACTGAATAAATTTTCATAAATTTTCATATAGATATGTGTGTGTGTGTGTGTGTGTGTTTGTGTATGTATGTGTGTGTTTGTGGTGTGTGTCTGCGTGCGTGTGTGTTTAAACGCAAGTAATGGTCAAGTATGATTTAAATGAAAATTATCATTATGTTAATAAATTCACATAAACATAATGGCCAAGTTTACATTTACACAATTACAAATATATAGAAGCTAATTAACTATGCACATTGTGAAACAGGTAAAAAAGATTTTACACAATTTAAAAATAAATGGAAATAAAAATATATGAAAGTAAATATGGAAGGCTTGAAGTATTTCTGATTTTCAACTTTAAAAAGAAAATGTATTCAGGCATGTAATAGAATCACTCCTAAAACATTTAAATATTTATCGGAATATTGTACATCAGACTGATAATTTCGGATTGTTTCTAGTTAAAAGTTGAAACTTATCTAAGATACAATCAGGATAACACGCAGAAGAAATATAAATAAATAACGAAATTCGCGAATTAATTAAAGAATAATTCTAACTAAATATTAACCATCGAATATTCATCTCGTCTCGTCTTCATATTATATAACAGAATCGTAACTTAATAAAGCAGCCTAATAGGAGTATAACAATCATATCATGCACTGGAATCATAAAGATCTGAATGGTCTTGGACCTTTTGGCTTCTTAAGTCTTACTGGAAAACCTAAACGAAATTGCAAAAAGAATAAACATTTATGAAACAATATAAACATTAATAAACAAGTATAAACATTTTAAAACTAATATAAACATATACAATCAAACATAAACATTTACAAACAAAAGCAAACAAATGAAAAAATTCATAACCAAACACAAACCTTTACAAACAAATATAAACGAGAAATAATTATGACAAAATAATTATGACAAAATTAATAATAATCATAATAATAAAAATAATAATAATAATCTTCAGTGGAATTTTTTCCTCATGTAAAATAAATACGAATAAATTATTGAAAATGCATATAAATAACGCTAACCAATGTTGACTCCTCTGTATATATATTCAACTGTCGGTGTTTTCTGTGCCAAGAGATGATTCTGAGATGTTTTTTTTATTATTATTCTTTATTAGGTATTACAGAATGTGACTGTTTATTTTGAGTAACTATTAAGACGATTGAATACTTGCTGAAATGGAAACAGTAAAGTTGGGTACAAAATTAAAACTCTGAGAGAAAACTTAATTTAAGATTATTTAAAATCCGAAAAGAAAAAAAATATTTTAAATTTGTAAAACTAACCTGGCCTGTTTGATTGAAGAAATAGATTAATTCAGTTTAATTAAATAATTAAATATAAGTAAAATAGTATATTTAGGCAATTAAGTGATACATATAAATATACATACACACACACAAACATACACACATGTACACACACACGCTTATGTTCACACACATATACACACACACACACACACACACACACACACACACACATAAGACGGTACTAACCAGCATACGTTTTCGCGGGGACTTTTGGTGGTTCAGAATGAATTGGGTAAGGCTGTTGATTTTGTTTGAAAATAAAAAACTCAAAAAACAAATTCAATTTTAAATTTAATTAACACTTCTAATTAAAATAAAAAATAATTATGAATGATTTATAACTGGACATCGTCGAATGATTCTCAACTCACATAGTCTGGATTGTCTGCATTTAAAATGTTTGAAAAAAATTAAACTAAAAAGTATTAATTAAGAAAAATTATTGTAAAAAAAACTAAAAACCGTTTACAAGTTAATTCAAAAAAAAAGAAAAATAAATGATGATTAAAATTATAAGAAACAAAAAACATGAAGCAAACAAAGAGAAGGAGACGAAAGACCTTCGTAAAGTGACCTGCTGTACGAGCCAGCACCACTGCCACCACCATTCCAATCATTCTTTCGATCGCCACTCAACGACTTGTTCAACGACAACTTCGTCTTGTTAGACAGACCTCTGTGGATGTATTTTTTAATAAACAATTAGTTTCATAATGATCGATACAAATGAATTATAGTCGTCTTTTAATAAGTAGCCCACACATGTGCCCAACTGTTTATATGCTATTCTATAGTCATAGACAAACTTACGTGCCACAAAAATTGCACTATCCACACCATCACACCACATCACACGACGTATGAACAACACCTGCTTATGTATGTAAGCCGCATCATACAACGCATCATGGCGCGAATGAAAATATCACAAAAGTGCAACGAAAATAGTTGAAAAACAACTACTGGGTTGAGGATTTTTGATGGCTGTTCATATTTTTGTAAGTGTTGTCGTCGTCTTTGTTGTTGCTGTAGCTGGCGTTTTTTGAAAAATCAACTTTAGGTGAAGGCGTTCGCGATTTCTGCAGCATTTCAATATATAATTAAAGTTTTCAATTCAGCTTTATGAACGTTCAAAGTAACTTAGTCTTTATCCATATTTTTCTCACATGTCTTACATTTTTACGAAATTTTAACAAACTCGCTCACGTCTGTGGTTGAAATTTTTGCAGTCTGTGGGCCTGGCAGCATGACGATCTTCGGCATCGTTGGTGGTTTGTACTTGGTAAGGAAATCATTTCGAAGTTTACCGTTGAAATTTTGTGAAAATAATCTTCAAAAATTGCGAAACAATTGATGCTTAATTAACTTTAAAAAATGCCAACCTGTAACTCCCAAAAAATTATTTAAAATACAAAATCGATAATCTGTAAAAGGAACTGTTACATCATTGGACCGTGATGCTAAAAGCCACATATTAACTAAAGAACAACTGTCAATCTCCTGAAAAACTCTACTAAGCACCGAGGATTCAAGCTAAGATAATGAAGCAAACAAAATACTAAAAACATTAGTACGTCATTTCGTTTTTCAAAATGCATTTCAGAGGAGAATAAATTTTGTGTAAGACTAAATCTAAAGGACTTGCCTAAAACAACCGTAAAACAAAATACTAAAAACATTAGTACGTCATTTCGTTTTTCAAAATGCATTTCAGAGGAGAATAAATTTTGTGTAAGACTAAATCTAAAGGACTTGCCTAAAACAACCGTAAAACAAAACATACCAATAGCAACAATTTACACGCTTTCAAATAGCATACATTCATTGTCAGTTGTATCGCAGCTGGCATTCAATGAGGTTGTATGCATAGAAAACGCATTTGAATGGTGAAAGTCAGTTTGACGATTGAAATGAATTACACTACTACTAAATTACCTCTAAATGGAGTTACTACTGACTGACTGGATTACTAAGTACAAATACTACCAACTAACACAGAATGCTACACAACTGATTACAGACATTAAATAAATGTCGTTAAATAAATACCACCGACAGCCCAATACAATTACTACCATGACACTCTCGTACTCGCCATCGTCTGAAGCATTGCCAGTCATGGACGGTCTGTTGCCGTAGTAGTGGCTCTCGATAGCCTGCAACTTCTCGCGGAACAATTTGGCCACAGCTTCATGCACGTATTGGTACTGTTCCTAGAGACATCATTATCCTTATCACTATCATCATCTTCGTCGTCGCCATCCTCCTCCTCTTAATTATCATCGTTATCACACACCCAACCCGCACACACACACACACACACACACACACACACACACACACACACACACACACACACACACACACACACAGATATACGTATACACCGCACACACACACGCACACACACACACACGCACGCACACACACACAGAGACACTTAAATAATTAACCAACAATAATTAAAGAACAAACATCAAGAATAATAATTATGCCTATGCAAACATACCCAGTTTAATAAACAAATATATAACTCTATATAAAAATAAATATATGTAAATATATAATTACTAAAAATAGAATAATAATAATAATAAATTTATAATAATAGGACCTGCGTTTGTACAATGGCCATTCTCTGCTTCCGCATCTCAACGATGACGTCATACAAATTAAATTTTTCCGTTATTTTCTGTAGATATGTAGGAAAGAATAGCAACAAAAACAACAACAATAATAATAATGATAACAACAACAACGTCAACAATGATAAATAAACTGCAATAATGAATTTTATATTAGTTGTATGACAGTATCAATTGAAGATTTGATAACACTTTTTTTGTTATTACAGCCCAAAATACGTTACACTAGCACACATAAAAAAAGCACTCGACTAGATTACAGCAATTATCAATTAGAAAAAAACCATGCAAATAGCAATATAACATTAGAAACAATAACATCAGCAGCAGCATAAGACTGACAAACATTACAATATAACATTAACAACAGCAACTTCAACCGCGACAGCAGTTGCTACCGAAAGCTACCAAATTTCAACAGACTGACCCCGTTATCGAGAAGAGCCTTCACGTAGTCAATGACCATGATGGTACCTGTCCTACCACAACCGGCGCTGAGGAGGTTAATTTGCAATAAACAATCAACCAATTAGTAACTCTATCAACTATTTAAAGAAATACGTTTCACATCGGATGGCGAATCAAATCTGTTAACGCAGGCGATATGAGTGTTATATTCTGCGTTTTTATAGCGAGGAGAGGAAGCTTGTATGTACTAAGAACTAACCTGAAACAATTAACCAGCCAACCGACCAACCAGTCAACCAATCAGCAAGTCAATCAGTCAATCAACCAACGAACCAATCAACCAATCAATCAACCAACCAATCAACCAACCAATCAACCAACCAATCAATCAACCAACCTGCAATGAACAACAAGCGGTTCAGGCCTTTCAATAGGATGAATCTCTCGCATGGCAGTGATGAGTCTGATGATGGAATCGATACACTTGGGGACGAACTTGTCGGGCCATTTCGTGTAGTGCAGATGAGTTACATTACGTTTCGACTTTCCGTCAGTCACGAGTAACTTCCGGCAGATTATCGTCTCCTCTGCTCTCGGGACTGGCATCTCTTCTAGCTGGAGACGTGAGGGTGTTAGGTTATTAATTAAGTATTCGATTAACTAATCATCCAATAGCTAATTAGAATTTAAGCTGTTAATGAAATTCATTGATAAATAAAACAGCAAAAGATTTTTTTTATCCGACCAACCGAATCTGGTCACTGCTGGGCACTTTAACGTTACGACATCACACCGGCCAATACAACAAAAGCAACCAAAAGTAATAAATATAAATACAAACTAACAATAAAAAAACAACAACAATAACTACCACATCTACGTTAACAAAAAATAACTAAATCATAAAAGCAAATTTGTTGCCTGTTAAGTAGTAAACGTACCATTCTAACGGTTAAAGATCCAAATTTCAACTCCTCTTCCTTGCTTATGTTCCAATAACGTTGACACTTCAACTAAGTTGTGTGTGTGTATGTTTGCTCGTCTGTGTGTGTGTGTGTGTGTGTGTGTGTGTGTGTGTGTGTGTGTGTGTGGTGTGTGCATATGCCTTCTGTGTACAAACGCTCTTCTATAAATACACTACTAACATTCGCTCTTACTTAAGATGGAAATATTCCAATTAAACCAACAATTAATTATCAATAATTATTATTAATTAATAAAATCACCGAAATGTAATACAATTCAAAGTAATTATTAGCACACCTTAGCATGAATGCAGTATAACTTCTTTGAAAACAACCATAAATAAGATCACTACGACATAAATATAATTAAGCAGAACCAATGAAAAGGTGAGGAAGTAGCGACGAACGAAGATATAATAACGAAATGAAATATGGCAAAAAATTGAGAACAGATTGACATAACACGAGACAACAGACATAAGATATAACGGGTATGAGATACAGCGAGTATGAGATACAACGAGTATGAGATACAACATGTATGAGATACAACATGTATGAGATACAGCGAGTATGAGATACAACGAGTATGAGATACAACGGGTATGAGATACAACGAGTATGAGATACAACATGTATGAGATACAACATGTATGAGATACAGCGAGTATGAGATACAACGGGTATGAGATACAACGGGTATGAGATACAACATGTATGAGATACAACGTGTATGAGATACAACAACGGGTATGACACAATGGAAATACCTTTGGCGGAAAACCCTCCATTTCTTGGCAGGCCATGACTACCATAGTGACGTCATAGTCCCAGATCATCGCCCAGAAATCGTCGACAGTTTTTGGCAGTGGTCCCTGGGCAGCTATGTAGTTCTGACTGGTTGTTGACTGGAAGTTTCAAAGTGCATGTGAGTTGAGCATTATTATTCACCATTAATCATCATTATTATATTTTAACAGACCACAAACTACAAAACAGGATTTACCAGCATTATAAAATGATTACATAATAATTGTTCAAATTTGTCATTTATCCACAATGTTTTTATCATTTTCATTGTATTATAATCGTAGCAGCAGTAGCAGCCACAGTTGCAGTAGTAATGGTAGTACAACTAGTGACCGCCAATTACTAACTTTGATGAAACTAGCGTTGATGTAATCAGTTTCATCTGACTTTCTCTTCAATTTGACTCGACAGAAATCAACTATAATAGTAATAAAATAGAAATAAAAACAAAATAATAATTAAAAGAGCAATAATGATGATAACAATGTTATTATGAAGAAGAACAGGAAAAATCTGAAATATAACACTACTTTTACAAAAAATTTTTCATAAAAAATTAATTAATTTATTTATTAAACCCAAAACCAAAAGTTGAACTGGAAAAAAATTAATGATTATTATAACTGATTATGAGATAAAAATTCTTTGGATATCTAATCCATCCAACATTCAGCTGCATTATTCATTCATCTATTTTGCAATGAATTCGAATACTTATTCATCCAATCATTTGCCAATATGTCTGTACACAAATACATCCATCCATTTTTATATGTATACAATACATACACTAATACATATCCATCCATCCGTTTATTCATTCATTCATTCATTTATTCATTCATTCATTTATCCATCCATTCATCCACCCATCCATTTCTTTAACTGTCCATCTATCAATCCATTTATCTATCTATCTATTGATCCATCCAACTTCAAAATCAGCACACAAACATGGAACGATGTCTTTGTATCTGTTCTTATGGATGTTGATTGGTTTCTCTCCCTCGCTGCTCGAATAGTGGTTCTCAGTTTTTATGTTCTGACTGAATTCTCTCAATTTCTAGAATAAATGTTTTTCATTGGTTGAAAATTTTGACATACATCAAAAAATTATTCACCATCATCATTATCAAAGCCATAGTGAAAACGTTTATGACATTTATACTCATTTTCATAACAGTAGCATTGATGTCATCATCATTATCCTTTGCAGCATCATCATTAACATTTTTCATATCAATAACATCATCTTAATTTCAAGCTTATTACTTTAACCCTTAAAGCAGTCATCATAAATTGTTTATTACTTCATCATCAAAATCATCACCACACCTCAACACGGTGACATCATCATCATCATCATCGCAATCAAATTATCATTACCATCATCATCACCTCGGAAACCTCACCATAAATTCAATCCCATAAGATTCGTCACCCCTTCGTTCGATTTCATCCAAATTTTGTTGATGCTCCAAAAATTTTCTTAAGTAATTCTCCATTAGAAATTTTGTCACTTTGTTATGTTTCCTTAAACTACAATTATAAAATATTTATTAATTATAATACTACAATCCTAAATGTTCCTTTTAGTTTCTTTAATTTAATTTTATAAAAAAATAAAAAACAAACACGGCCAAAACAAAACAAAAATATAATTATAACATTATATTATAAAAAATTGAAAAAATTATATTTTTCTAATAATTATATTATATTATTAATATAATAATTAATAAATAGAATAGTCATGAAAAATAAAAATATTGAGATAAGTACAAAGTTCATCCATCCAAGCAGGAAAAATTTTTATCTTTCATTTTTAAATTTGATAAAAATAAAGTTATAAAAATAATACAAAACATAAACTCCTTCCTCACTGTTGTAAGGAGGAAGCATAAAAATTTTTTTTATCATTTCATTTTTATTTACAGTAGAAGTTTAATTTAAAGAAACAAGTATCTATTATTAATATAAGGATATATTTATTATATATATATATATATATATATATATACATACATATATAGTAACCAATATTTAATAAGAAATGACACAACTTCCCGATAAAAATTTTCACACAATAATAATAGTGAGCGCAAAGCAATGTAAAAGTGAACTTGCACTTTTTAATTTAGAATTAAAAGTTGATTTAAATAAATATTAACTAAATTTATGAATTGACTTGGTTGGAACGTAATAAGAAAATCAACAACTACATTATCAAATGATTAATGATTAGCAATTAAAATATGAAAACATCGTTATCACATGCAACTCTAGCGCAAAAATGATCATGTATCTTAATCATAATGAGAGTAATATTAAACCATCATGATAACAATTAACCAACATTGTATCAACAAGCGTTGTATAAAAACATATTGTAGTTGTATTTATATATTACCAATATCTTAATAGGGTGGCCCTACCTACAAGTGAAAACATCGGGTCTCCCTGGTGATCTGTTTTAATGAATAAAAGATTATTTTGAATTCAATTGAATTGAATATGTTATATAATACCGTATAGATGCCAACATTAAAACACAATATGCATAATTAAAATAGAATATAAATATAACATTGACAGCAACTATAACATTGATTAATATTGTTATAATTGTAACAAACGAGATGATAAAGGTGATGGCAATAACGCCGACTACAATAAAGAAGAAGACGACGATGATGATAAGTATGATGATGACTACGACGATGATGATGAATACGAAGATGTGGATAAGGATTTGATGATGACGATGATGATGTTGATGGTGATGATGACGACGACGATGATGATTATGACGAAGAGTACGATGATGAGTGTCACCATGACTATGACTATAAATTTCAGCACCGACTTTATCGATCTTTCCGGCATTAATTGCATGAATGAACTTTTGTTAAAGACGTAAATAAATGTAAATAAATTGCGGAAGAATAAAAATAAATTGAAAGTACAAAATAAATAATGTGACAAAATACGACTAATAATCAAAAAAAAGGTGAATAATAAGAATATTAATACACGAAAGTAAGAAAAGAAATAGGAGTAACTTCAGGTGTTTGGTTTTTAAGACAGAAAAGTTCTGGAAAAATTAAAACATTAAATTAAAATAATAATAATAACAATATTTAAAATAATAGTAATGATATACTAACAATAATAATAATAGCAGTAATAATAATGATAATAATAATAGCTCCTCTACGCTACAGCAGAACAAATTCTTCTCAGCATAAATGCTTCATCGCGTCGATAAAAATTTATCGTGACGTCAAAGACTCAAAACAAAAGATGACGTGTGTGTGTGTATGTATGTGTGTGTGTGTGTGTATGTGTGTGTGGTGTGTGTGTGTGTATGTGTGTGTGGTGTGTGTGTGTATGTGTGTGTGGTGTGTGTGTGAGAGTGTGTGTAATGTGTGAGAGTGTGTGTGTGGTGTGTGTGTGTGTGTATGTGTGTGTGTGTGTGTGTGTGTGTGTGTGTGTGTGTGTGTGTGTGTGTGTGTGTGTGTGTGGGTGAGTGGGTCTGTGTGTGTGATGAAAAATTAATCTCAGTCCAAACTGATAACATACACAAACCGGAACATACAGTAATTTTTATAGAGATACAAAATAAGATACAAAATATATTAACTAACATAACATAGAAAAGATTTTAGTGGTTCAGTAGATATCTCTGTGTGAGAACTACTGCATCGTGGATCGGTTTTGACTTATAATATGGATTCAAAATCCCAATCTTTCAAAACTTTAACCTCCTGCGTTGTAAGAACTGTTATAGTTTTTTCGTCCGGCTTATTCCAATGTTCAATAACTCTAGAACTGAAAAATCTTCCATTTTTTGTTCTTACCCTTTCTTTGAAAAGCTTGTACTGGTGCCTTCTTGTGTTTTTATTTTCTGTAAATTGGAAGAATAGGGATGAATCTATCCCATCTTTACCGTTATCAATCCTAGTAACATCTCTTCTAGTCTCCTACGTTTGTCCAAAGCTGTCAGTCCACATCTCTTCAATGTTTCCTCATATGAAAATCTTTCACAATTGTTAATCATCCGGGTTGCCTGTCTTTGAACTTTTTCAAACACCTCTTTCTCATATTGCCAGTTAGGACTCCATGGTCGCGCTAACGTTTTATATAGATTTAACATTATTGATTTATCTCTGTTAACAATCGTCGTATTGTTAGCTCTTTTTGCTAGTTCTATGCATTGCCTGGTAGGTTGCACACTTTTGCCTAATATTATTCCAAGCTCGCTTTCTTCCGATGAAATCTTGAGAGGTAGGTCTCCAAATTCTAATATATTTTGCATGTTTTTTGGTTTATATATATATATAAATAAATAAATATATATATATATATATATATATATATATATATATATATATATATATATATATAAGCCCTTACAAATATATAAATGTAAATATAAGCCCTTACAAAATTATCCACGACCAACCGACGTAACTTAACTCACAAGCAAGAAAGTCAACAATGAATGTTGTATCTTTCCCCTGAGTTAGAGGCTAAAACCCAACCTTCACAATATATATATATATATATATATATATATATATATATATATATATATATATATATATATATATTGAAGTGCCATGTATAACTGCGTATATTACCTGTGTAGACAGCAAATAAATATTGATCTGCCTCGGAAATGCTCGAATTTTTTCAATAATTTTGGAGGACAAAACAAGCAAATGAACCATCCAGAAATGTAAATATATATATTATTTATACATAGGTATGCCAATTATGCCAATTGTACTATGGTTCAGTGAATGTATATCTACCTACGTAAGTAATTTTAATTAGTTAGACATGCTAATTCAACATTATTTTCCTAAAATAAAAATTCTTATAAAATTTTATAAAAAAATACAGAACACCTAATACAATTTTAGGTGTTCTGTATGAAAAATGCTTAGTCTCTAAGTCTAATCTATGTTAGGTTTCATAATTTCCTATGAGCTTGTATGTTTTGCTGTGTGTGTGTTTGTATGTTTTGTTGTATGTTTGTTTATATGTTCTGTTGTACGTGTGTTTGTATGTTTTGTTGTGTGTGTGTTTTTATACTTTATTTTATTTGTATTGTTGTATGTGTGTTTGTATGTCTTGTAGTATGTGTGTTTGTATGTTTCGTTGTATGTGTGTATGTGTTGCTGGAAGACAAGACATATCGGCATGACTCTCATCGATACCTCAACGTCGTCCTGGCTACTCTGTCGTCTCTAACGTAAACAAATGCCTGTTTTCGTTGGTGCGTTCTTACATGACATCAATGCTTTTCCTCCCTCTCTCTCTCTCTCTCTCTCTCTCTCTCTCTCTCTCTCTATCTCTCTCTATTTTTCTCTTTTAATATATATATATATATATATATATATATATATATATATATTGCTGGCACGTAATTATATATATAAATATATAAATAAATAAATAAATAAATATATATATATATATATAGATATATATATATATATATATATATATATATATATATATATATATATATATATATATATATTGCTGGCATGTAATTTAATCGGGAAAATGTTTTGTTAGAAAGTAAAATAGATTCCTTCCAGAAAACTCTAACTAATTTATACAATTGACAAAATTTTTGGGGTAAGTTTAATGTGAGCTTCAATAGGGAAAAAATATTTATACTAAGAGTCAGCCAAGATCTCCGAGCGACGACGAGACGAATTCAAGGATGATGACAATCTTGGCCCTGGCACTAATAGCCGGTGATTTATTTGATTTTTTATTGTATAATTTAGTAAAATGTGTGCTAAGCAATTTCAAATTTGATGATTATTTCAATTTAACATCTAAGTTATTAAAAGTTACTTTTTATAGCTATTAAAAACTTGAGCTGAAAATTTATTTGAATCTTCTTCGATAAACTTGATAATTTACATGCATTGGTAATTTTCTTTATCGTTTACAACTCATTTTTTTACAAATGTTATTTTTAAAGATTTCACAAATGTTTATATAACCATCATGTAACCATTTTCACGAAACCCGGTATCTCCATAATCTAATTTGATTTAGATCAATCTGTTTTAATCGTTCATTTCAGCTATTAAAATGAATCATGGAATTTTAAAACCATGGATCAGCAATTAAAAATAAAATCTTTCCAACAGGTGGATTTGTTGGGTCCAGCGGAAACAGCGAAAATATAAGAGTGAAGAGACAAGGTAGCGTAAATTACTTCTATCATTTTCCATTGATGATTCTTGCATTAAAAAAAATCGCAATATTTGTTCTACTCACCCAAATTATTTTAGTGCCTTTCATAAGAAAGACATTTTCAAGCAGTTGATATACGTTTCTGTTGGATGAAACGTTAAAAGACGCGACAAACTTTTAAAAAGCGTAATTTAAAAAAATCATTCTCTAAAGATATTAAACTTGTTTTAAAAACTGAAACCTCCAAATGAACGGTAGTGAACTCTGGGGCTCCACTCATCACCTGCCAGAACCTGACAACGACACCAATCTCGAAGTACCCGCCATACAACCTTTCCAACTTGAGCCCTGATACATTCAAGCTGTGTCCCGCTCTCCTGTACGACAAGAACCTCAGGATCGAACAGTTGAACACCCTTGCTTCTATCGCCCTTCTGGTCAGTTTGCCGAAACTTCACTTTACGATTCATTAGAAAATAAAAGCTGCTAATTTAGACATTTAATTAAATCTACGTTGTTATTGTACATTGAAAACAAAATTTGCTTTCTAATTATTTATCATAGAATTTTCAGATAAAATTTTATGAAGTGAATGAAATATTTTAAGACTAAATTGCTATCAAATTGTTATTTAAAATTTAAAAAATTAACGCAAATTTTCTAGGCATATTCCACGACAGCTGTCGGCAGATGGGCAGACGACATTTTGAACAACGTGTCCATCATCGCTCTTGGCCTGAATGACACTCAGTTCGCCCAACTGAGTTATTCTGCCAGTGCTCTGACCAATTTGGGACTGAACCTCTACCACATACCTGGTACTTTTGAAAAGGTTTGTGAGGGTTTTAATGAGTTTGTTTTTTTAAATTTTGCATTTTGTTTTAATTTGCATTGGTTAAATTAATTGAATAAAAATTTATGTAGTGTTCAGTGTTGGCAAGAACAATAAATCACAATAACAGTTAAATAAAAAGTAGACGGATGTATAATTTACAATTATAATTAAACAAACTAAACAGTAATTTACAAAACTGTTTATAATTGTTCTAACCCATATATAATAATCAATAAATAGGTTTTATTGAACCTATTCCGTCAGAACTAAACCAGCCGAAGGCACCTTATTCATTGAATAGTGTTAAATCAACGTTGTAATTACAAATATATCCAAATGCGTCGCCATCAACTTTGACAAACTTTTTGAACTTAATTATTGTTTTTGTACAATGGAGCAATCACCCGACACACATCAACCAGATCGTCACCCTCTACGCCAACTGGAAAACAAAGAATACAGCTGCACTGACCACAACTTCCGTAACAGCCCTGCAAGGTGTCATGTGTGGCTGCAACGAAACTGACCTCGGCCAACTCGTTAATTACGAGTAAGTTACTGGATTTTTATCTGAATAATACAATGGAATGCAAATAAAAACAAACGCGAAATTAAATAAAAAATGATTATAACGTTGCTTGGGATCAATATTTTGGTAAGAAATGGTACATTCAAAAGCGAACTGTAAGAAGTCTTTTTTAGTCATCATCAACATCATCGAGTTAAATATTTTGTAAGCTATTGTTGTTTATCTGATTGTTCTTTTTGTCATCGTGGTGGTGATGAATAGATTTTTATCATTATAAACGCCAAGCTCCGTTCTTCCGATCCTTGGCAAATACAATTGTTACAAGCCAACTCTGCTCATCAAATTGTACAACATGTCCATGCCCACCTACTCCAGCGTGGACAGCTGGAACGTTACAACCATCAAACTTCTTGGGAATATCGTTGGTTTGTTAGTTGGGTCGTTGCTGATGAAAATTCATTTAAGTTGCCTTATTTTGCGATTGTTATTTCATTCCTAAAGTGATAGCGAACATTGTAGTAAAGATTTAAATAACCTTGACCATTTGTTTACTGTTGAGAGCGATTTAAATTTTAATTTTTTGTTGGACTTGTTTGTGTTAATTAGAAACTGATAACACGTTCGTGTTAACAGTTGAAAGACTTAATACCTGATTCATAAAACTATTTTTTCTTAGCCGGCGTCCCCGTTGATTCCTTGCTGAGGTTCACACCTGAGAAACTGGCCAGCATCGTGCCTTCAGTTTTTGCTGTTCTGCCTCACACGACACTTGCTGTTAGTTATTTGTCGCTATCTACATTTTGGTCACTGTCTGTAATGTTTTTTATCGGTTTCGCCAAGATTCTAACTTGTAATGTTAATATTTCGAGTGAGTCATAAGACTTCAACTTTGATGGATTAACATTAAATACGAAAACAAAGTTTCAATAACAGTGCCAAAACACGCTTAAAAATACAAACAGAAAATTGAGTTAGTTCTTAAAACAGATAGCAATAATTTATAACAATTTGAACGCAATAAAATATCGGAAAAACCATTCAAAATTAAACGCACAAAATTAGAAAACACTCAGCAAAAAACTTTTGTCATAATACACAAACACACACACACACATTTCACAGAATTTGACCAACGCCCAGTTGCAATCCCTGACTACGGAACAACTTCTCCAAATAAATCACCAGCTTAAAAACATGACCTCCGAAAAACGTGACTTCATCGTCAGCCTCCAAAACAATCGAACTTCTGGACCGCCGCCCCCCCAATCTTCAACAGGTCCACCTAGAACAACTAATTCCCTGTCTAACTCAAGTTTTTCTACACTTTCCAACTCCTCGGCTACCACAAACTCTCCAACTGCTTCCAACTCAACCTTCGGATCAAACCCTTCACCTGGTGCCACCAATTCAACCAGCTCAAATTCCTACACTACAGCCAATCCATCGATTAGTGGTTCCGGTTCTTCGTCATCTTCTACCAATTCATCAACCGCCACAAACCCATCGGCCAGTACCAATTCTTCTTTGCCCGCAGCAAACTCTTCCTCGGCCGTCACAAAGCTACCGAGCTCTCCCACTTCGAACGCCACAAACCTCGGGACAAACGCTGATTTTACTTCAAAAACAGCAGTTCCTACTGGAAACCAAAGTAATATGGTTGTTACAACTGCTTCTGCCAATGCAGGCGTCACGCCATCGGCAAAACAAACCAACACGGCTTCATCAGTGAACGACGCCACAACTCCACCCTCCAACGTAGCCACAAACGCAGCCACCAACACAGACAGTGCCAAAAAGGATGGATTTACAACTGCAGCCATACCGATTGGAGTGATCACAGATGCAAGCAATAACTGGCAGGGGGAGGTAACTTTTCCTCCTATCATTGATTCTAAAAACATCGACCAGGTGGTGCAGAATTCCAATAAACTCACTCCAAACGATGTTGAGAAGATTGATCCCTCCGTTGTTAGTGATTTTAACTATTTTATTTCCTTTAAACGTTATGTAAAAATTATTATTATGTAAACGTTATGTAAAAATTATTTCATTACTTTGATATTTTATTATAAGTACCACTTTTGTATTAATGTCATCAAGTTATTACCATTACTTCATGTGTTGACCAGCTGAAAGACCCATCCAATGTTGAAAAGTTGGTCTCTAGCTCTGCAGACATGAGCGTTCAACTTGTAATTCTGAACTTGATCGAGGACTCCTTTGCAAATACAGATAAAGTTGATCCGCCACTTTACGCTGCGTAAGTCAATGACAATGTGCAACAATCACAATAAACAACAATCACAACATCCAAACCACAACATGCAACAACCACAACATACAATAACTACAATATGTCGAAAGAATGACAACTGAGATAACGACGACGAAAACGTTTTTTCTATATATGAAAATAATAAACTTTTTTTTATAAAAATCTGATGAAACCACGATAATACAAAGCGTATAAACAAAACAAAAATGTTCATTAACAGAACGGAATTATTAGCACTATCATCTTAAATTTACTCAGTTGTAGTAACTTTTATCACCAGTAGCGAATTTTTTTTCGTCCACTCAGAATATTTCCGGCACTGCCTGATCAATGCATTATGTCAATGTCTACTGATCTTGTCATCATTGTCATTGCCCAACCTAACTTCCATGTAGATGTTGATAAGGTTAGTATAGGATGGTGGCGACGATGATGGGGATTGCTAACGTGGTAATTCATATGAAAATGATAAAGATGATTGAGTGTAACCAATAGTGTAGCCCTTATGTGATGATTGTTTTTTGTTAACACTTTGCCGTGCACCGTCTCTGTAAATTTTCATTTCAAATTGTTGCAATTGCAACTCCCACAAAAACTGGTTACGATAAGAAAGTTTTAAACAACTTTCATGATAATGCGGAATGAGCAAAAACAAAAATGAATCATCAACTTTATCCAAAAACTACCAAGCTTCACAAAAAAATAACGGGCTACGTTACTGATTGTAATGACGCTAATCAAAACTATAACATAAACCAATTAACAAACTATTTTCACTATTCTCTTTCTTTCTTTTATTCATTCATTCGTTCGTTCGTTCGTTCATTCGTTCGTTCGTTCATTCATTCATTCATTCAACTCCTCAATGAAAATGATTCCATGATGCTCTGGCAATATAGATGCAATCTCTGGGCACTCAAGTTGCAGACGCTATCACGAAGAACACCAGCAATATTCAGACCCTAGGGAAAGCTCTCGCGGCAATCCCTCCATCGAATTTTCAAACCTTTCTCAACAAGCAGAAGATAACTATGGACTTCCTACAAAATTTCAATTCAACGTTACTAACAGAAGAACAGGTTTTGCACGATTTTAATTTTTTATTATTGAACGAGTTAGCTCAGTCGGTAAATGTGTCATTTTCGCATTGTCATAACGTGATGACCTTGTTCGAATGCTGTCTGTCCCAAACTCAAAGAACGAGTTAGCTCAGTCGGTAAATGTGTCATTTTCGCGTTGTCATAACGTGATGACGTTGTTCGAATGCTGTCTGTCCGAAACTCAAAGACTATCATACGCCGTGCGTGTATGATAAGATGTGAATGCAACAGTCTTAGTGGCACGAAAGTTTTACAATTAGAAGAATAGTTTTTTGTTAGAATCCTTATTATGACATTTCTGCATAATAAAGGATCAAAAGCGTTCATAATGTTTTGTTGGTAAGCATTTTATTTTTCTGTTTAACGTATTTTTGTGTTTTATGTTTTAAATCTTCTCAACTTAAAAAAATAACACATGAAAAAATGTGATGATTCTTGTGCTGTGAAACGCGTCTTTGAGAAAATCTCAGATTCTATAAAAGGCGTTATTTATACATATAGATAATAATAATAATTATTATTACTATTATATATTTGGTTTATATTATTCATATTTATGATTGTTCATTTTCACAGTCCCGTATCTTGTTGAATACCCTCAAAAAAGATAGCTCCGTTAGCATTTATTTGAAATTATTATTTTCTGATTATATTTATTTATTATTTGTTTTTATTATTTTAATAAATATTATTATTACATTATTGTTAATTTAATTATAATTCATAATAATAATAATTATTATTATTATCATTATTATCGTTATTATTATTATTGTTAATTATTTTAAACAAAATTATAGAGTTTTCATTTTATTAATTAGTTCGATATATATTTGGCTGTTGCAAACAAATAGAACTGTCATAAGTAATTTATACATAACAAAAAATTTGACAAAATTTTTTATTTATTCAAATTATTCATTATAAATAATTATTACCATGAAATTACAATAATTTATTCATTCTATCTTTTATATATCCTCCTCTCATCGCCATCGTCATCACCGTCAACCAAAACAGATCGATTTATCGAAAATGACGCCAGCGGAGAATGGCGCTCTTCTTAAATCCTTCCCCACAGCAGTCTGTCAATCACTCAAGAGTAATGACGTCACGAATTTAAGCAAAGAAGATAGCTTGATTGTCTTAACGAAGATAATCAATTCGTTGAACGACGTGAAAGATGTGGATGCCGGCCGGTCAGACGTCAGCCTGCCATCACAAAATGAACTTTACGACAAGGTCAGTTGGTCAGTTGGCTCGTAGGTTAGGGTTGGTCAGTCGATTGGTTGATAGATTGATTAAAATAATTTTTTTAATACATCGATTTATCGCCTTGTTCGATTCGTTATGTTTGGCTTATTTGTTAATTAACCACATTTTTGAATTGATAAAAACGTTAAATATTAGTCTCATCATCAATATTGACGTAACATTTTTTTTCAAGATCAAGTCTCCAGACTTTTTGAAGACCCTGTCTGTTATTACGATGAAACTTCTGCTGCAGAGTAATTTATTAACACCGCAAAGTGTCTTGGCTTTCGGAACTGGAATCTGCCCGATGATACAAACATCACATCCATTACCGAACTGTGCAACGGTCAGCTTGGTTTCAAATTTAAATTATAATCAGTGAAACAAATTATAGTTTTGAAATATCAGGTTTTAAATGAAATTTGTATTTGTGAGTAAACGAGCAATTTTTTTTTGTGATGCAGCGGTTCTGATAAAATCAGGGCTGTCCACCACACATTGTTACTTATTTAGTTGCAGTAAACGCTTGTACTACAAAAAATTGCGCATCTCAACGACAGGGCTTAATGGCGTAATGGTTGGAGGTGTCTAAAATTTTTTTGTGGTGACCTCCTTCAAACGTTGAGAAAGTGTTTGCGTATAAACGTCTGCATGTGTCTGGAACAAGTATAGTGAGAGAGAGAAGGAGCTCCTGAATTATATTTTTATTGATGGACAAAAATTGGTTAAAAATTGTTATATGATTATTATTAAAACTAATAGAAATGATACAAAATTTCAGGCCTCGACGTTATATGACGTGTGCAAGACAGACGTGAGAAACTACTGCGTTACCGGCATAACAAACACAATGGGAGGATTTCTGACGGCCTCCGATGTCAGTGCTGTCGATGACAAATCCTTTTCTGATCTCTGCCTCATCTACCTGTGTCCAAACTGTTTTCGCTATAAAGTTGGTTGATTCACTGGACATTTTTATCAATTTATTATCACTAATTTATCGCATGGCATGTTTCATTATAAACCAAATTTATTAATTATTGTTTTATTTCTTAATTATGCGTTCTAGAATGAGCTTGTAAATTTTTTAATAATTTTAAACCTCGCCAGTGGGCAACATCTGTTAAAGTTGTCTCAAGCGCTCTCGATAAGAACCCTAGCCTGATCACTTTGTACAGAAAAATTGATTTGCTTCTACCATATTTGAAGTTAATACTACTGACTATATTTCAATTTTTATATTTTATTCAAGTTTTAAAATTTTAAAAATAAGTATTCTAATCTAGTCACTGTACCTATACCAGAAACCTTAACTTTTAATTACATTTACCATCGCGTCGTTCAAATTAATGATTATTTAATTAATGATTATTTAATGATTATTTCAGTATTAGTTACTTCGACGCACTGCCGTCAGCAGCCATTCCTGATTTCTGCAGTACAATTGCCTGTCAGCGCGGAAGCTTCGTCTCCACTGCAGACATCATTCAGAAGATGAATTGGTGCCTTATGGTTAGTCAGTCAGTCAGTCAGTCAGAGTCAATCAGTTAGTCAGTCAGTCAGTTAGTCGGTCAAAATATTAAAATACATAGAGATTTCTAATTAGAGATAATCATCCCATTATCATATGCAACCATTTGAAATAACTTAGTAATCGTCTATAATAATAAGCGCTATAAAAATATCCACATCATCATCACATCATTGTATTAAAACCATTCGTTCATCAGAAAAACGTGACGATGAGGAAGTTGTCGTGCTCAGGAAATGACTACAGTCTCTTCCTGGCCCACACCCGGAAACAGTTTTATGACTCCAACGTCTCGTGCGACAGCGTCAAGGCCACCCTCGACGTTCTTCAGTCCACTGTTCTCGATTGCGGCGCTCGGGGAACCATTTATAACTGCGTCAAAGGTCAAAGGTCAGTACACAGGGTGATGACGAAACGATTTATAATAGTTGTTATAATGACAATAATAATAATAATAATAATAACAACAACAACAACAATAATAATAATAATAAATAGTGATTAATGATAACAATAATAACAACAAGTTTCACAACGGTGACTGATGTGGCGAAACTTGGAACGCTCATTGGCCAGATGTCTGACAGTGAATTCGCTAATATTCCCAAAGTGAAAAATTTTTTGTTTCTTGCGTCATTGTTATCATCGTCACCATCGTATTTGCTACATTCATCAACGTCATCATCCATTGCCATTTTCATCATTTTATTTTTTATTGTAATTGTCATCACACACCAATCTGTCGTTGTCACGTTATTATCACCATTATCATCAATATAATTGTTGTAATCATAATCACCATCTCACTTCAACTATCACCACCACCATCATTTCATTTATGTGTGTGTGTGTGTGTTTGTAAATGCGTTACTAACCATAACCCGTCCTAACTACCTCCAGAAATATTTGTGCGGGCGCTTGAGTCGGTACAGTAAAATCATCGACAAGTGGCATGCAATTAATGACGACAAAACGGAATGTGGCTTCAGACCGCTGAACCTCTGCAACAACTTCGACGTCCTGATTTTCAGATTGAAAAATGCTGACGCCTCCGCTGATTGCAAGCCTAAAACCGCCAGCAGCAGGAGGAGGAAGCGAGATGGTACGCTCGTTTGCTCACTTGGTCACCGAGTTAGCTCAGTCGGTAGAAGTGCCATGTCTCGCGCTGCCATTACGCGATGGCATGGTTCGAATACTCTCTGAAACTCAAAAATCATCATAAGCGTATGATGCGGTGCTTGCGCGTGCATAAATAATGTGTATGTGCGTCGTGTGGTGTGGATAGTGCAGCTTTTGTGACACGAAAGTTTAATTACAAATATTGCTTTAAAATAACTTGTAAGCAGGGCTGCATTATAAAGAATAATATAAACTGTTTGTTCGTCCATTATTTCGTTCACTCGTTTGTTGTGACGGTTTTTGCGCTATTACGAGGAATTGTATAAATCATCATTATTACTTCAGTGAACAATGAAAGAAACATCTTCTAACACCACCACCAACGCCACCATCACCACAATCAACACCACCAACACCAGCAACTGCCCTAACGTGTTCGACGGTCAAGAGCATCGTGAACAATCTGCCTACACTGGCGGCCAGCAGTCTGTCGACACTTTCGAATGCCGACTTCACCAATTGTGTCAGCATTCTTGGCAAGGTCCGTGGCTTCTCACAAGCTCAATGGCAGGCTCTGGCTATTGTCGCTAAGAAGGTTGTTTGTTTTTTTTTTATAAACAACATGATGATGATGACGACGACGACGGAAATGATGAGGATGTTGATGGCAAGGATAATGTTATGGCAATAGAATTTTACTGTTCTGAAATAAAACGCTGATGAAAATAAAAAGAAATCATTAAATGTGCCGTTACTGTAATGTTTATTTTAAAAAAATTCAATGTTCTTCCAAGAAGAAATTAAATAATTATAGCAGTGCAATAATAATTAACCATTTATGCAGTTAAGATCATCTTTAAAAACTTATCTCACACCCGATTATTATTTTTAATTATATTTTAATAAATTAATTGCATCGAAGGTTTTTGGAGAAACATCCCGATGGACGTCTGAGCAGATTATCAGTGCCGCTGGCATTGTCTCTGGTCTCAGTGCGTCTGATGTCTCCGCCCTACTGCTCACACCAATTGAAACTGTCTTCTGCATCGGCAACTTTGGAAACTGGAGTGATGACAACGTTAGGGTTTATGCCTTCGTGGGATGATGTTTGATTGGCGATCAAATATTTGGTCGCGCTGTTTACGTACTTGCATCTGATCGGGCTTTTTTGAATTTCTAAAATGATGTATGTGTTAGCGCACATAAATACATATATACACACGTACACACACATACACACACGTACACACACATACACACACGTACATCCACATACACACACGTACATGCACATGCACACACGTACACACACGTACACACACATACACACACGTACACACACATACACACACGTACACACACATACACACATGTACATACACATACACACACGTACACACACATACACACACGTACACACACATACATACACGTACATGCACATACACACACGTACAAATGAACAAACGCAGCTGGCGGCTGCATTCACAAGCACCAAGACTAACCTGCTTTCCGGCAAAGTGAGTTCAGTAACCTCAGGTCAACTGAAGTCCATGGGTGAGGTCATTTGTGGGGCTACTGTCCCTGACCTTAGTCAACTTACTGCTGCCGCTGTCTGGTTTGCTCTTGATATATTTAATTTGTTTTTGTGGTTTCGATATTTTAATTTTATTTTAATGTTGGTATAATTTTATTTCCTTCTGCTGTTCCTGGTGTTGCTGTGTTTGCCATGCTTATATTGATACTGATTTTCAACTGTTTCAATTCGTCATTTTTCATTTTCGATCGTCCTCGATACAACTTTTCTTATTACCGTAAACATCATCATCACCACCGCCACCATCATCATCATTAGCATCAACAACATCACTATCACCACCACCACCAACACCACCATCATCATCATCATCAACACCCATATCATCATCATCATCACTACCCTCACGACAGTGACGTCATTTTGTACCTGGGTCAGTTGAGTATGTGCGACGGACCACAGCTGACCACTCTGATCGCCCTAGTCAAAGCCGACACGTGCTACGGTTCCAGTGTGGCCAAATGGCCGGCCAGCAAAGTGCATATTATCGGCAATCTTATCGGTATTTTTCGGTTTTCAGATTGTTTAATTTAATCGGTTTTATTCGGTTAATTAGTGATTTTATTACAAATCGGTACTGATTCATTAACTGTCAATGGTGTTTTAGGTACTATGTATTAAATAAAATAAGTTTTTTTTAAATTTAGTTGGTGTTCTGCATGATTAATTTGATTTGATTTGTTAAGTTATGGTCTTTTACCTACATCATTCAATTTAATTTTATAAAATTTTTCAATCTGGTGTTTAATCGATTTTTTAAAATACCAATAAATCGATCTTAATTTAATTTATTCAAACAAAATAATAACGACAATTAATTGCTATTTTATTTTTTCATATTGTTTCAAAAAATGAATGAATAAATTTATTTGTTGTCGTTGAGGCGGTCTAAGTAAGGATGACCTGGCCTCACTGTCGACGGATCAAGTGAAGTCCATTCCCTCTTCGTCGATCCCCTACATCCCCATCCTCACCTTCAATGTTAGTCCGCGTTGATTCATCATCATTATCAGTATTGTTGTTGCCATCATCATCATTATCATCACCATCATCATCGTTGTTACTATCGTCATCATCGTTATCATCCTCGTCATTATTATTAACGTCGTGTCACCATCATTGTCAGTATAAGACTGACTAATCAACCAACCAACCAAACATCCAACCAATCAACCATCCAACCAATCAAACATCCAACCATCCAGCTAATCAACCAACCAGCCAATTAATCAACCAACCAGTCAATCAATCAACCAACCAGGGTTTTAGCTCATCTCAACTGGAAAGTATGGAAGTTAACCAGGCGGCTTTCATAACATCTGACCAGCTGCAATCACTGGACCCGGCCAAGCAACAAGTGAATAATAAAATTAAATGCTAAAAATACAGTGTGCTGTGTAACGCGTAGCTTATATGTGTGTGTGTGTGTCTGCGTGTATGTGTGTGTGTGTTTGTAAGTGTGTGCGCGTGTGTTTATGTGTCGTTGGTATGTAAGACAGATCATTGACGTTTTGACTTTTAACTAATCAATAATAATTATATAACTGCTCTTAACCAAGGGTTGTATAATACTCTTAACTGCTGTAACAATCAAAATAATTACTTTCGTTACTGTCGTTACTGTCATTACTACAATTTAATCACTCACTACTTCTGTAACTGAATTTACTTAGGTGATCAGGAACAAGTTGAAGAGCATTTCATCCGAGATCAGCTTAAACGTACTAGGAGTTTCATACAACGGTCTCTAATAACATTTGTTATAATAATAATAATATATATCACAAGTAATAATATTTATTTTATTTTTATTATTATTACTATTTTTGTTGTTATTAAATATATTAATTTTTAAAATTTATTCCTCCAGACGCATGTGTGTTGTTCAGTGGAATGTTGCTTCCAATGGCTACGATCATCCAAGCCATGCTCTTTCGCATTTGAGTCGGTGATGGATGGAAAGTGTCAATAAATGAATCAATTATTGATTGATATCAATTGATTGATTGATTGATCGATCGATTGATTGGTTGGTCGATTGATTGATTGATTAACTGATTGAACGAGCGATTGATATTTCTATTGGTTGGTTGGTTGGATGAAGTTGTTGCATGATGATTGGGTCGGTTTCTGAATGAACGAATAAATGAGTGATTGAATGAATGGTTAAGTTATTGGTTGATTGATTGATCAGACAAATGTATTGGACAAAGAAAAAATGAATGAATGAATGAACAGTTGGTCGGCGGTCAAATGAATTGGTTTAAAGTTAATGGATTGATTGAATAATAATTGAATAATAATTGACAGATTAACGAACTGATGGATTAAACTATCAATTAAAATGACTGCAAAAGTAATTGATCGATTGGTTGGTTGATTGACTGATAAAATAACAAATTAATCAATCTTTGGTTGGCCTGGGTTGACGATTTGATCGCTTGATAAAAGATTTGATTGAAATAGTTCAACGTTCAAAATTCGAACGAGTAAATGATGAACCTTTATTTAAAATCTGGTTGAAGGAAAAAATTAAATGATATAATTATATGCAACAGTTATTCAGTCCAAAACCATGGAAATTTTTTATAAGAATTGAACTATCTTACTGGAAAGCGTGACGTCATTTTACTACATATAATTTTTAGATTTGGTGGTGGACCATAATTAATGATTATATATTGTTGAAGTTTCCCTCGCAAATAACGATGAATGTGTGGCGTCATTAAGATGGAGTGAGTGCAATGGGACAGTTCTTGTGCTAAAATTTCATTGTTCAGATTTTACAGATATTCATTTTAATTATAGGAACCATTTCTATGTATTAGATAAAATAAACTTTATTGTAATTTATTCTGATCATCATATATTTTCAATGTTTTGATGTTGAACAGTGAATTTTAACGTTTCAATGTGAAAATGTTTTATTTTTAAATGTTTGCAATCAAACGATCTATATAAAAAAATTAAATGTTTATTCTTAAAATCTGCATAAAATTGTTATAAAACTGTTTTGAAACTTGAATTCGTCAAACTTTTATCTACTTAAATTTGAAAAAATTTATATTAGGATGTTTTTTTTCCAAATTTTTAATATTTTAATTTTTATAACTGCTTTTCAGTGCAATTCATTTTTTGACGTTTTCAATGCATTTACATTTAGTTAAAATTTTAAATTTCATTTATAAATTTGATTTCAAATCTCATCCCTATATCAGCATAATTACAAATATTATTACACCTAACATCAATTCTCTACCGTGATTAATGTCACGGCTATGAGGTCAATACAAATACAAACAATATAACATTAATACTTTACATTTATAAACAATTTTTAGTTATTCATATCTATGCAACAACCATTTCTACATCAAACTATCAACCAATTATTTATTAATTTAATGAACATTTTCTCATTTTTTATTGTTCGTATACAAATTTCAATGAGCCCATTTAATAACTTTATAACTTAACTAAACTACTAAGAAACGTTCTACCGAAATCTGGAAAAAATAATTGGCAACAAAGCATCAATTTTTGTATTATAATGGCCCATAAATTCATTTAATTCTATTTATTCATCTGAATTTGAAGTAGCAACACGTTGTTGATTAATATGAAGCAAAAGTTGCCAAACTGACTGTGGTCTTTATATTCGTTTCATGTGAATATGCATACGTTCCTTTTCTATCTACATGCGCGTTTTACATATTAACAGTTTTAAACGTATATTTATATTCATTTATCTGTTTAATTTACTATTAGTTATTTCAATAGTAGATTTAGTCTGATTTCGGTTTAATAAAAATTAGTTTGACTCATTCGAAATTCGTTAAAACACGTGAATGCCATGATTATGAAAGCCACCGCAAGTTCTTTTTCCACCGTTGGTTTCTGCCAGTTAGATTACCAAATTTGTTTGCTTTCATAATCGTTATTATATCTGTTACCTATGTATTATAAATTAAAAACATTATAATTAAAAATATTATAATTAAAAATATATTTTTATTCTTATTTTGCAATTTATTGCTTCCAGAGTTCCCATGGATAATTTGCAATTTATTGCTTCCAGAGTTTCCAACTCTGCTCTGCTCCATGACGGGAGCAGAGCAGAGTTTTTATAAATTGCGCTATACAGATACAAATCGATTGACTGGTTGATTGAGCATTAGCTGTCAAGTTTCCACTTTCATATCATAGAATCATAGATGCACGCGTGGTATGGTGGCAACAACCATTTAAAAGTTACAGATTGTATTAAGGAACAATAGGTACGCAAGCATACGTGCGTCTTAAACATTCAAATTCTTCAAATAATAACCAACACCAGATATGACAATGTTAAATTATTTATTTACACACGCTTTCATATATATGTCAGCTCGGTCAATCATTTACTTGTTCAACAAGTTTATCCATCACCACGGAATAGACATCACGACTGTATCACATATTTCATTCAAAATGGTCAGTTTAACCACACCAAGGCAAGCATTCACTGGTCGATAACGATGATCACATGATAGTAGAATGAATGAAACATGTGATAAGATGATAACAGTCTGCGTGAGAAATGGTACTGACAATCTGGGGAATAATTACAAGGGAAACAACGACGAGAATGATGATAATATTTATAACATGGTATTGTATGATATAAATATGATTAAAAAGATGATGAAGATGATTGGAGATATTGATGACGTCAGGACTGATGTAGTTTGCAGACGTCTTCATATGGGATATCCTTCAACTGTCGCCCGTTTAGCGGTCCCTGTATAAAAAAATGTACGAACATTTAAGTTTTCAAAAATTTGAATGAAGATGACGAGTATACATACACATAAAACTATAAACATGTGTGGAACACACACACACGCACACACACATACATACATACACACACACACGAACAAAATAGAAAAATGAATTAAGAAAACATAAAACACATACCGCATCTATGGTGATATTGCATGAAAATGATTCAATGTTGATCTGTTGTAGAGTTGCCGTATGCCCTCTGTAGGCACCATTCACTATGTACACCTGCTTGCCTGTTGGTATCAAATTAAAATTTAAAAATTCAACTAATAGGAAACAGAGATTGATTGCTGAACCACTGTCCATAACAACAAAATTAATACTAAAAAATGATACATCTAAAGGAATGATAGATATAAAGAAATGATACATGCGAAGAAATGATAGACATAAAGAAATGATACATGTGAAGAAAAGTCGCACATAAAGAAAGCAAAAAAATAATGATCTTTAAAAAGACAAGGAGAGAATTGAATGAATAATAATTTTAATGCAGGGCAAACCAACCGATAGATGGCAGAACGGTCTCTAAATGAACCTGATCCAGTTTTATCTTGTCACCTCCCTCCAACAATTTTACCACAGCTCCATATTTCTCTACCACTTCCTGTGTAGTAGAAGTTTTCTATTACTACTACTACTACTGCTGCTGCTGCTACTACTACTATTACTACTAACAACAACAGCAGTACTAATGTTTTTTTCAAAACAAGAGTCGATTGTTAGTTTGTAACAACAGACACAACTAAACAAAAAAAAACTTACGTTAAATAGAAATTACGACAAAAACATAAATCCCGAATAAAAAAATCCTAAATGAGTAAAAGGTAACAGCAATGATAAATAAAGTCACCTTGACGACGGCCTTCTTTTTGAAGTACTGCTCACCAGCTTTCTTGGTGATGATCTTGATGACAATTCCTTCAGTCAGCCAGTAATCTTTCCGACCTATTTTGGCCTTTTTAGTTTCTTCCATCTGAGAAACAAAAAAAAAAACATAAACATAATTATGGACGAAAAAACAACAATAAAAATAATTTATGTACGTTTGTGTAATTGTTTAATTGTATTTCACAGATGATGTACAATGATAGTTTCAGAAATGACAACGATGGCGTTATGACATTAAATTAAGGGCATGTTGTAAAAAAATCAACGATGATGGATGATTACGGTTTTAAAAATAAGATGATAACAAAGATTATTTATTTGAGAATAGGCAAATGAAAGGATGAATGCATGAATGAACGAATGTATATATGAATTAATAAATGAGCCTGTGAATAAATGAATTAATGTATACATGGATTAATAAATGAGCCTGTGAATGAATGAATGAATGAATAAATGAACGAATGAATGAATGAATATGAACCAACCTTGATAATTTCATCAAGAGCCGATTGTTTTCGTTTAGCATTGGACGATGATGACGATGAAGTACTCCTACTACTGCATGTTGACATTGTCTCAAGGTCATTGAGGTCATTTTTCGACGAATTCAACTTGTTCTTTGATGAGGACAACGATGACGACAAAATTGATGCCGATGATGTCAGTCTGTTTCGGATGTTTTTAATGTTGTTGACTTTAATGTTTACTTTAAGCATTATTTTAAATTTAAATAGAAAATTTTGATAAAAAGCAATGAAATAAATAAAAATTCATTTTAATTAAAATTTAATAAATATTTAATGTGCGTAAAATAGCACATGTTCACTCATTATTCTCATACTCAGGTTATATACAACTTGAGTTAATTAATCGTAATATGTTATGGAAAAATTTACAGACAAGCTATTTGCTTGGTAACTTTGAATAAAAATCTCTTAGCATGTTGATTTGACTTATTTAACTTTGAATAATAATAAAAAGAATATATTTATTTCATTGTTTATACAAAAAATAGAATTAAAAGAATGAAAAAGATGAAAAATCTTAGTGTGTATATAAAATACAAACACAGTAGTGATCTTGCTTGTATCAACAGCAAGTGGGATCTTGAAGACCACTTTATCATCCTCACTTGCCTTCATCAGCTCTGTAGGCTTGTGGATGCTGGCAGCCTCTACTCCATCATCACCATCATCATCACTGTCTTTGTCATCGTCGTCGTCATCACCACCACCATCTTTATGTCTCCTCATCCTGTCCCTTTCAATCTGCTGCTGAATCATCTTGTTCCTGCGATCTTCATCGTCCACGTCCATCTTCGACTTCTTCTCCTGAGCTTGCTGTCTCCTGATGGCCTCTGGGGTCCTATCGATGTACTGGATGAACCATCCCTTCTCTGTTTCGTCCACTGTGCAGTAGCCTTTAAAGTGAGTGTCAGTTAGTTGTAGTCGTTGTGGTCATTATTTTTCAATTGTTACAATTGTCCTACCTCAGGGAACCGGGTCTCTGGACGCAAAACGAAGATTGATTGATTATTGAAACAATGTTATTTTTTTCTTCATTTCATTTTTCAAAAGATTATTATGAAAAATTAGAAACTAAAAACACCTACCAGTGTACAACATTTAAATACTCAACATAATGTACCGAGTTTGCCTTTCCAAAAATATTATGAAGTGTTATGGGGAATCAAGTTTTAACTAAAATAACTTTTATAATATTAGAGACAACAAAAATTTTTTCACTCAACCTTGCCTGCCCATCCACTTGACAAACTGTGTGAGAGTGACCCATTGTGTCGCATTCATGTGCACATGGTGTCGGTCGGCAATGTATTCCTGGTAGACAACATTTCCGTGGACTCGTTTTGTGCCAAATCGACGTCTCAGAAGTTCAATGAATGTCTCAAAAAACTCCCTGAAAGACAAAAAATTACTAATATTAAAAAAGTTACGTACATTTATAATTTATAATACAGACTAAAAGAAAAAAATTGTTGGTATAAAATTAAATTATTTTTAATATTATAAATAATATTTTTTATACTGGTACTGACTGTGAAAATGTGTTGACAAATTTGCCAGGATTGTCAGCAACAAGCAAAAGTTGCCTCTGGTGAGATTCTGACATTGTATGACATTTGAACCCATTCTTAATTAAAATAAATAAATTAATTGAAATAATATAAATTTATAAGCCAATGAGAAAAATAAATATTATTTTAATAATTAATTAAATAATCAAATTGGTTGTTTTTGTAAGAAAGTAAAATAAGTTCAATTTGTGTTGTATGAGTATGACTGAAAATGAAGTTGTATGAAGCAAATTTTTCAGAAAACAAATTGTCTTTAAAATTTAATAATAAATAGAAACACAATTAAACTTTACAGTATAATTATAAAAAAAACAACTATAAGTGTGAATAAATGAAAAAATTAATTAATTAATTAATAAACTAAATTACTAAATTAAAAAAAAGACGCACCTCATCTCGGCACTGTTTCTGGCACATCTGGCAGTACCATCGCAGTTTCTGAAGTCCTTTCGCCTTAATTCTGTTACTTATAGCTTTAGGAGATAAAAATCCAGGTTTCTCTTTACCCATTATTTTTAATAAAATATTTGTTTCGAGTATTTGCTAAACCTAATTTAGTAAAAATTTAACTAACGTTAATTTAACAT
The DNA here is from genome assembly GCF_000326865.2 of Helobdella robusta. Taxonomy (NCBI): domain Eukaryota; kingdom Metazoa; phylum Annelida; class Clitellata; order Rhynchobdellida; family Glossiphoniidae; genus Helobdella; species Helobdella robusta. Next base: position 2,510,060 of record NW_008703571.1, read on the forward strand.
TACTTGTTTACAATGAAATAATATTTTTAAAGCGTTTCGAAATAAACCACTGATACATCCATGGAATAAACCCAAAATTTATTTCCACCACTGTGTTATATATATTGCAGTTTTAGAACAAAGATGACAAATAAAACAAAAAAACAATAAAAATAATCAATTAAAATTAATTATTTAGGAAAATTAGACTACCCTAGCGGCTATCACCGTATACATGAAAAAACTGTTCTTCACGTTGTACGTTGATTCACTAGATTCATTATATTTCATAGATTTTTTTAGTGGCAGGCAAATATTAATAGATGAAAATGTTTTAGAAAACTCATAAATCCCAAAATCACTAAATGCGACTAAATTAATACATTTTATAAACTCATATAAATGAAAAAATAAAGTGGTTATCGGTTTAATAAAAACAGCAGAATCTATCTGGAATGCTAATAATTATTATGTTCATAATATGTAACCCCAACAAACACCAAATAAAAGGAGTTCCACCGATCTTTACATCTTTACCACCAAATGCACCAAAAATCCTCTGGATTTTTTGGTTTTAAAAGTGCGTAAGTAACCCCTTCTCCTACAATAGGCCCATACTTTTTATTAAAATTTTTATAATCATTCAAAAAGACCATTCATCCGCTTTATTTGTTCTCACGTATTCATAACATAGTATTAGGTAGTTGAGTCGAGATTCAGTGTCAATAAAAAAACACGGAATTTTAACAGATATCAAAAGAACTGAACAATACAACGGTTTTGTTTGAGTAAACAAAAATTATATTACTAAATATAAATATAAAAATGAAAAATTTAAAATAACAAATACAAAATAATTTACAATTTAAATAAATAAATTGAAACAATCAGTCAATCATCCATTAATGCAATGTCACTGTTCATTCAAAATGAATTTATCTGCATTATTCTTCCTATCAAATTTGTAAACGGACAGATTGAAAGCAGATGATTGATGAGGCTTGGGCGCAACCAGTTCGTCACCAGGTTGAGGATCATGCTCCGTTTGTTTTGCTGACGTGATGCAGTTAACCACTTCCTGCCGTTGAGGATGCTTGGACATTGTGACGTCATCATCAAGGTAGTTATCATAACCACCCCGATCGATTTCTTCCTTAATGCGAACACCTGACATGCGATGGAATGCCTCTCCCGGGTCGTACATCCAATGTGCATGATGACTCTCACGATTGTGTTGTATCAGTGGTGGGGACATAAACTGAGGTTCGTCTGCTGTTGAACCATGGCTCTGGGGAAAAATGGTGGACGGTAGCAGAGATGCTAATGATGTAGAAATAATACCATCGTAATTTTGAGTGGCATCCATGTTATAAATCTTCTCATTTTTGCTAATAATATCGCCAGTCTTCTTTCTTGAGTTCCTCTCAACAGAAGACGTTTTTAAACTTGTAATGCTAAATGCCTCACTAGAAGAAACATTACTGCCATTACCGATATTAAAACTAGCAGTGGCAGATTTATTTTTCTTTTTTTTTACAGCACCCACTTTCTCACCATCTGTACCAGCATCCATCTCCAACTTCACATCAGCATATTCTCTCTTTGATTCAACTTTCAGGTCCAGGTCAGGAAATAAAAAATCAGAATCACAGACCTCAGTGATTCGTCCATTCAAATAATCTCGAAGTTTCTTGAGAGCGGCATAAAAGGGTACTTTATCCACGGCTCTTGGTAGCTGGGAACAACGAGCACTCGAAGAAGGCATCACATAAATCACCTGCCATCGCAAAAATGTTTAATTAATTTGTCTGATTAATAAGTGAGTTGAAAAAACAAAGCAACAAGCTTATAAAATGGTAAACTAAAAATAAAAATTATATTCATAGCAAGATTATTATATAGTGAACGAATTTCGTACTGTATTGGTTCCTGGAAAAGGGTCTGGTTGTTTGCCAATGATGAATTTCTTGTGACCACAGAAGACTTCATATATGCCTGGAAAATTATCAATAATTCAGCTTTGAATCAGTTAGGAAAGATAAAACATCCATCATATTTTTTAATAATTTAATAAAATCAATTGAAAGTAATATGAGATTTGATAATTTGCAGACACTTGCGGACCTGAGAGGAGCAGTGCAGTTATTAGAAGTCAGTGAAATTCAGTTTTTACACAAAAAAACCCATTCCATGTAGATAATCAAATAAAAGTTTGTTAGTTTCTTGGCCTCCACTCAAATTTCAAAATTTTAACATTTCCACAATTTTGCCCAAGTCAAAGTTGTCTAGATCTACCCGTTTGGAAATGAAAAAAATAAAATAATGAAATAGAGTTTGTACCTTTCCCATTGAAGACAGCTATCTTAGGCTGGTATTTTGCAATTTTTTCTTGCAAAATTTGTGCACCAATTTGTATTTCTTTTCTAGTTCAAGAAATATAAAAAAACTTTATTGCAATTAATTCCGTTTTCAAATTTAGCACACTCAAACTTATAATTAATATTGACTAATTACAGAATTTAAAAAAATTTTGAATAACAATATTAACTTAGTTAAATCTGCACTTCCCCTGGATGTTCGTTCCACAATGTTTGTGAACCCAATGCCAAAGTGCAGCAGCTTGGCATCATCATATGCATTCATCGGTTCGGGGATGAGACCAGATAAATATAAACACTTCCCTGGAGATAAATTCCTCATTTGAAATGTTCATCATTTAAAATTTTCATCATTTTAAATAATCAACATTACAACATGATGTTATTGAATTTTTCATGACACACTAAAGAAATAAAAAATAGAATACAAATATTCGGATCAAGATTTCCATTATCAAAAAAAAAAGGAATATGAAACTCAATGGAAAGAATTAATAATACAATACTTTTAGACTTTACATAAAAAAAGGTTTTTTTGGTGAGAGGATTAACATTGTAATCCAGGAAAAAAGTTTTTGTTACAAAGAAGATTAACATTATAACACAAAAAAAACGTTTTTTTTTACTAAGAAGATTAGCATTGTAACCCAGAAAAAACTTAGTTCAATCTAAGCAAAATTAATAATGAATGACGTACTTAAGAAAAACTAATAAATCACAAAAAAACACTCTGAATATAAAAAAAATTTTTATGAAAAATAATAGAAAGCTTACATCACATACAAAAATGATTTCCCGGTCCGGCATAATGATGTCCCACGTAGGCAGCCGTCAAACCAGGATTAATACCTATCTACAAACATTGAGATATAAAAAATATCAAAGATACTTTCCACATATATTTACATTTGCACATTAGGTACATTTTGTTTTACAACTAATTAATTTAAAAGAGGCTAATTAATTAATCAATTTTTGAACCATTAAACATTAAATATGAATATGTACTAAATAGTTCAAAGTCATAGCGTAAGCAAATAAATAAAACTTTAGAACAGATACACAAACTTGCAAAATATGTAGGCTTGTATTGCATTGTAATTGTATTGTTAATATATCACATTATTTATAGATTATATTATAATTATTATACATTAGATTATTATTCATGAATATTTTATAGCATTATTTTATTTAATTATAGATTATACTTTAAGAATTTTATGGTATAGAATTTAAAAATTACAATGATGATATCCAGGTCTGGCTTCAGGTGGTCAGGAAGTTTCATTCCCAAAACTTCCTCTTCTGTCCTACCATTGAATCGGTCTCTTTTTCTTCTTTGTGGTATTATGTTTGTGATTAACTCTTGTTTAATTTTAGGAGGCATTGAATGTTAATTAGGTTCTTTTGTTTGTTTGTTCAAACTTTTTTGGATCTCTAGAAATGATAAATCTGATCAGAAATTCAAATTGCCTAACACCTAACTGAATATTTTATCGGTTAGAAAGTGAAACATAGTTGAATAAACAATTTTTATACAATCTAATATTACGTTTTAATTGTAAATTAACATTGTAGATTTTTATCAGTTAGAAAAAAAATATTAGCTTACAGAGCGATAATCTAATTAAAAATTTAAAAAACATTGACAAAATTTATTTGGACAAAGTTCATGCATTTCAAAAACTTAAATTAATGGAAAAACTTATTTTTAGTAATTAGAGAAACTTTGTTCAGTTTTTTATTAAAATGTAAACTTAAAATATTTTGTAATTATGCTAAAAATGTCCTTTATCAGAAATAAACGTTTTTGCAACCTGGAAAAACATCGACCGTGAAATTATTTTATGCATTATATTAATTCCTCTTTTAAATTTTAAATTGCTTGAGTTGATCAAAGAAAAGAGCGATCTATCCGTGAAATTATTGTTAATTAGTGAAAGGCCGTCATTTTTTTGTAATTACATGAAATTTATTCTCCGAAGATCATGTATGGACCAAGAAGGGTAGTTGTCACTGGCATCGGACTTGTGACATGTTTGGGTACAGGCACTGACCTGGTCTGGAAAAATGTCATTCAGGGAAAGTGTGGAATAGTGGCCTTAACTGGGGAAGGTTCGAAGTTATCGAGTTTTTTATTCACCTAGATCAGTTTTTTATTTATAACTAATTTATAAATTTATAATTTAACCAATTAGCTTTTAAACTTTAAAGAATATTTTAATGTCTCTAATGCTAATCTAATTCTATCCCTAATATGGTTCTCTATATATATTGTATATTTTATTAGTTTATTATTACACTTATTATATTTTTTCATTTAATTTTTACAATGTAGAATTCTCCAAAGTGCCATCTCGTGTTGCAGGATTGGTGAAGCATGGCTATGATCCTGGTGGTTTTAATCTGAGTAAAATAAATTTAAAAATTGACCTAAAATCTGCATCCACTAGTTCATTATATGCCTTGGTGGCAGCCAATGAAGCAATACAACAAGCCAAATTAGATCTATCGGATGAATATACACAAAGAAGGACAGGTGTAGGGATATATAATTTTTTTTATTTATCTTAGATAGACATCTAAATTTAATCATTTCATTTGTTCTAAATTTTTTATTTTATGGCTATTGTTTCATTTTACTTATTTAATGTTATCCAATCAATAAAGTATTGCAAATATATGCCAATCACTAATTTCAGGTTGTATTGCTTGAAATTCAGGAGTGGCCATCGGAATGAGCATGATTGGGCTGGATGAAATTGTTGCCACTAGTGAAAGGTTCAAAATTGGGTACAACAAAGTCAGTCCTCATTTCGTCCCAAAAATACTTACCAACATGCCTGCTGGCCTAATCAGCATCCAATATAAAATTAAAGTAACTTTTCTTGATTATGAATTTATTTTTCAATAATATGACAAAATTACGGTATTTCAATTGTCACAAAAAATTTTTTACTGGAAATTACAAAATTTGTAATTTTACATTCATAGGGTTTGAACCATTCTGTGGCCACAGCCTGCACCACTGGTCTGCATTCGTTGGGTGATGCTTTCAGATTCATTCGCAACGGTGATGTGGATGCTATAGTGTGTGGTAGTACTGAGTCATGTGTTGGTCCTCTGGCACTTGCTGGTTTCTGTAGGATGAGAGCTCTCTCTACAAACTTCAACTCTGACCCCTTAACAGCTTCAAGGCCATTCGATGACCTAAGAGATGGATTTGTCATGTCCGAAGGTTTGAACGTAACTTTTTTTGTGTTAAAGGTTTTCCAACTACCCTTCCTTTATAGAATAAAAACTATTTCTTGTTTACAGGAGCCTGCATAATGGTCATGGAGTCATTGGGATCAGCCAGAAGAAGAGGAATAAAACCAATATGTGAAGTTTTAGGCTACGGATTGTCATCAGATGCAAATCACATCACTGCACCGTGTCCCCACGGAGAAGGAGCAGAGATGTGCATGTTGGCAGCCCTCAGAGATGCAAACATCCAGCCAGGTGCAATTGGTTACGTGAACGCCCACGCCACATCCACATCACTAGGTGATGCAGCCGAGGCCGAAGCAATTTACAGAATTTTTGCCGGTGCAGACAGTAAGGCGCACAATGCGATTTGCAATAATGTCATCGATACAATACCTTATGAAAATTACAGTGATATAAAGTACCAACAACAAATGACAGCCATAAAGGGCCCAGCAGTTTCATCAACGAAGGGGGCACTTGGACACATGTTGGGTGCAGCAGGGTCCACGGAAGTTGCCCTGGCTGCTCTGGCTTGTAACAAAGGCGTCATTCCTCCATCAATCAATCTTTACAGCACAAGTTCAATAGATGTGGCTCTTGATTTCGTAAGGAATAAATGTCGTGATTGGTCTAGAAGTGGAGAAATCAGGAGTAAGAGAAGAGTGGCATTGTCCAATTCATTTGGGTTCGGGGGAACCAATGCTTCACTGTGTGTTGCTGAATTTTTAGAATGAATGCTTGCAATATTTGTTTTTGTTTTTGTGACAAACTGTAACTGATGATGAAAATGTCTAAATTCGAAAATCAAAAAAACAATACATTAAATGTTATATTGCATCAAAATAATTTAAACATGGTGGTGTCGTTGATTAGTTTACAAGATAATAATTTATATCATAAACTAAAACAAAAATAAAATAGAAGAAAATAAATTTATATAATAACAAATTCAAAAATCAACCTATACATACATGGTGCATCATTAAAACAGCGATGATCCAGTGATTTATCTTTTGATCAGAAGTAGGATCAAACTATATTTTTCATTTAAAACTTACTAAATTAATTTAAAACTTACTAAATTAAACACCTACACACACGCACACACACACACACACGAAACATTGGCACAGACAGTATGTAATGTAAATTAATTGTTCATAACAAGCCACGCGAACGTAACGAAACGTAGAGTGTTAATGGGCTGTACAAAGTCAATGCAAAAGTGTCCACAACAAAATTACTTTAAAGCTTTAAAAACAACCGTTAATTACTTATGGATGTCAATTTGAAAGATGTAAATATGAAGAAAAAATTATGGTGGTGAAGGTGGTCAAATTACCGAAACAAAATTATTATATTTACACATTTTATTTTGTATCAGAAGTGTATATTATTCCGCTGAAATAGCATACACACACATACAGTTAAAGTCAGTTTAATGTATAAAATAAACAAAAAGGATGCGTCGTGTTGAAAAAACATTAGTCATCACAAAATCACAAAATTGATGAAAACTTATAAAAACGTAATTTCGTAAAACAATGGTAACTCAAAAATCTTGCAACCATGATGATAGTAATTCGAATAATAATAAACCACAGTTTAGAACAGGCTAAAGTTGAGAGCTTGTTTTATGTAGTTATTAGGTAGATATAAATGGATATTTACACTTATTATGTTTATATATAGATGAATTATTAAATATCATAATTATCATAATCATCATTTTACATTAGTGGTTCATTTATGAATTTTGCAAAACTGATTATTTTACGAAAACCAGAAGGTTAAGACAATATGGTCAAGAAACAAAAAAAAATGATACATATCAATATGGAAAATCCTATATGTTCTTCCATCTTTTGTACCAATAATGTAAATAAAATTGAAAATAATGATAGCAATGATCTTAGAAGTGTAAATTTCCTATTATGAAACAAGTAAAATTAATAACACATGCTAATTCACTCCAGTTCAAAGCAAGTGCTATATTATTGAGTGACAATATTTATCGTGTTTAAATAAATAAATAAATAAATCTCCATAGAGATAAATGTACTGAAAATGAACAAGAGTAAATAAACAAATGATATATACAGTAGAAGGTTTGATGTAGATCCAGGTTCACTGAGTTCAAATGTTGCTGCTGCTGTTGATTTTCTTTCCATTCCTCGATGACACTGAGTTGGCTATCTTCTGAAGTTCTCTTATCTTTAACTAGTACGAAATGATTATTAATATTATAAGAAAACTAAAAATATCAAATTAGAGTTTAGTCCGTCATAAATACAGTATAACAGTATATTAATTTGTGAGTATAAAAAGATATTTATCTATGAAAAAATGTTGGTGTGTGCGTGCGCACGTGCGTAGACAGCCTAATATGATCATCAATACAATGGAATAGCTAACTTGCATGTTCTCAACTGTCTCATCGTGACCTTTCTGAAGTTGCAACACCTTGCTCCTCATCTCTTTCTCCGTCTCAAACTGGTGGGCCTTCAACTCTGTTATCTAGAAGGAATTTCATTTATTAATTGGATTTAGTAAATTTTTTATTCAGTTGAATTTCGATACATCGAAAATCACAAAGAACAAAATAAGTTGATTACACCCACTTTTTGATCTTTCTGCAATATAACTTGATCCTTAGCCTGAAGCTGCCTCTTGAGAGATTCGATAGTTTCCTTCAACTGTGTTATGGTCGTCATGTGCTCGCCCGACCCAAAGTCGAACTCAAACTGCCCCCTGCGTTTTGTTAAATGGAAATGTTAGAAAAATTTTAAAACTATGTTTCAATAATGAAAAATATTTTTGCCCTCCATGCCAATAGTAAATACAGTTTCTAAATTGTTTTAAATAAACAGAAACAATACTTATAAAAATGAAATAGAAAACAAACAACATTGACGAAGTTGGTAATGTAAAGTCATCTATGAAATACTTTTTTGCTGAAAAAGAAGGGACCTTCTCCAGCTTTCTTTTTCTTGGAGAGGAATTATTTATCTTATCATCCGATTTTCTATTGGAAGATAACATAAAAAATAAAGCAGTTTCATTAAAAGTTGATAATGATACAGATGTGAGATATGCAAGAAAACTAGCTAAGATTGTGAAACAAACTCTCTGGGTAGTTAAAAATTAAGAAAACTATAAACGTTATTCCCGGGACAAAATAAATTGTGACAAAAATAAAAAGTATTCATCAACAGAAGCATGATAATCATGAACTAACTTGACAGAATCAAAATCAATTTTCAATTCACTGTCATCATTTTTCGAGAAGAGGTTAGGAGTGCCATTGTTGGAGCTGGTACTTTCCTTTATGAACGAGGAGAAGGACTTCTTATCATTACCGAATGTGTTGTTGGTTGACGTTGAAGACATAGTTGGAGTGGACGAGTTGTTGTTGATGAATGGTGAACATTTACTACTCGTATTCTTGCTGCTAGAAGATTCAAGCTTCTTCTGCTTTTTATACATTCTTTTGTAGGCAACAATGCACAGCCAGCACAGAAGTTTCCCTTCCATGGTCTTCCGATATTCTATACCCCGATCAAAGGCACAAACATTTTTGCACCTTTCGCACAACTTCGGCTGTCCATATTTCTTTTCCTGGTGAGTACATCTTTGACACTTGTTGCCCACAAATGCTGCTATCTCTTTGCAGTAATCACAAGCTTTTGGCTGTAAATCAACAGTCATTCATCTTATAAATTATTTTTTCATAGCACAACCAAAATAAATTAACTTCTAGAATTAATTATTGGTGAGCTTTAAAACTATGACAAAACATTTGTGTTATACCTTTCCATGCAGTTTCGAAAAGTGACTGCAACCTTTGCAGATTGAACTTGAGCCTCCTTTGCTTTGGTGAGGAAAAAAAAAAAATAAAGCTTAATTTTAAAAACAATGTTACCTATCAAATTTATTAATTACAATACACACCTGAAGATCCAATAAAAGTACCATAGATGATTATTTATTAGGATACAAATAATTTCTTAATTTTTCATATAATAGAATGAAACAAAACCAACCTGTCATTGTACTCCACCCTACAATATATGCATCTGACAGTAACACCAGCTTCACCATGCTTCTGGCCTTTCTGGCATGACTAGACAAATAAAAGCAGGATTTATAATAAGATATTATAAAAGTTATAATTATTATTTTATAATAATATAAATAAGAAAGAAGTTATAAAATTAAATAAAAATCATGATTTACTAGATGGTTCAATTAAATTTGAAAAATTTAAATGTAGTGACAATGTTTTGATAACAAAATTTCGTTGAATAATCAAAGATTTTCAAAACTAAATAATATGTAGCAATATATATGAACATAAATAAATAATATAAATATGAACAATGCAAAAAGTCTGAATAGTTACAGAAAGAATTAAAGTTGATTTGATTACACCATTAGTGTTAGCGCTGTTAGTCTTCTTATTATAATATAATTATAATACCATTACTTTTAATTTAATAATTAAAATAAAATCTAATTTAAAAAAAACAATAAAATTAATTATTAAATATTAAAAGTATAATTAAATTAATAAGTATTGAATGATTCTACAAATATAATTACATAAAAACACAGATTAAAGTCTGAACAAAATAAGAGAAAAAAAATAATATGAAAACTCAACAGAAAACTCAAATGAAAACACAAAATAAAATTTAAACTACAGTCAAACAAAACACAAACTTGACAGAGTTGTTCATCAGTACTGAGTTCTTCAAAAGAATGTCTTTTATGACATTTTGTACAGGCAAATAGAGCCGCCATTTTATTTTTTAAAATATATAAAAAATAATTTTTGTAAAATAACAATGTAAGACCACTTTTTATAACGATTTCTCCGGAGGAAAATAAAATTGATCCGATTTAGCAATTTAATGACTTAAGTTTCGATTTAGTTCTACGCTTGTTTAATAATTTGTTTAAGTAAGTAAGACAAAGTTCTAAATAAAATAAAGAACTTGAATGCCATGGTAGTTGTAATGCATCGTATTGTTAGTCAATAAACTTTAAATAAATGTTTTTTTAGGTTCTTCTTTAATCTATACTTATAAGGTTTTCTATTCTATCACTAAAAGCACAATTGAGAGAAAATCCTTTTCAAATATTTAAACTAGTAAAATTGTTGTAACGTTTTTTTACTGGATGCATATACATATACTCGATATATATATATATATATATATATATATATATATATATATATATATATATATATATATATGACTGGATGCAAGTTTAGTTTCAGAAATTAAAATGCAGAAAATGGGAAATTTTTATGTCTAAGACCTGAATTCCTATCGAAGCTACAAATGATAAATGGACATACAAAATGTTACGTGGAGTATTTAAATTTAAACAAAATCAATTTAATATCAGTTCAATTCATATCCTTTGCTGACACTGTGTGTTTAATTGTGTAGAGGTGTGTGTGTGTGTGTGTGTGTGTGTGTGTGTGTGTGTGTGTGTGTGTGTGTGTGTGTGTGTGTGTGTGTGTGTGTGTGCGTCTGGTTTTCTATGTGAACGTGAGCACAATAATTAAAAAGTCGAGATGTGAAAATTCTAGAGGAATGGCTGCCAACAACAAACGAACGAACGAACAACTAATTGAACCTAATTGTACAACAATCAGATGAGTTGTTGTATCTCTAACATACAAACATAATTATTAACTATACTCCTCAACAATGTGTATGATGTGAATGAGACGATAATTATAACAGCAATAACATTAACGGAAATTGAGTGATGATAATAATAATAAAAAAGAAACAGTAATTACGCTTTCAATCGTATCTTTATAAATATCTTTATAAATAACATTAACAATAAACTTTTGG
>NW_008703571.1:2521600-2527151 GCF_000326865.2 Helobdella robusta
CACACACACACACACACACACACACACACACACACACACACACACACACACACACACACACACACACACACACACACACACACACACACACACACAAACGCACACACACAAACGCACACATACACAAACGCACACACACACAAACAGAATCTATATATATGTATATATGAAAATGTATGAATGTATGTATGTACCCCACCAGGATATAAATTTAATAAATTATTATAAACGTAACGTAAAAACGCACTGGAACGTTGACTATTAAAAAAGGAGACTATTTTTTATTATATTTTATTAATTTTCCCAAAGTTTCAAAAAATAAAATTTAAATATTAGAAAGTAATAATTGTAGTGTAAAAGTTTATAATAAATAAATGAATGACAAACTTTATAAGAAATTTGTTGTTTGATTTTAAAAATAAAATATAAAATTTAATAATGATTAATTCGTTGAAAAAATTTCCATTTTTGTCGTATAAGCATGAACACGTTTGATGGCTGCCCCAAATTCAACCACATAAGTAATATATAATATAAACTTATAAGCAGAAATCACTCCTTAATTTTTATAAGCATCTAGTTCCATTAACTCACTCAATCGTGTATTTAATAATTAAAAATAATGTCTTAACAGGCGACAAGTAAAAATATTAAAACTACCCAAACAGAAAGTTATCAGCAAAGCTGATCGTTGATTTAGTTGTTATTTTGGCTATTTCATGTAATTTTCATTTGAAGATTATTAACAATAACATGAAAAAGACACTAGTTTTTGTCTTATTGATCGCATGTTGTTACGAATTTGGTTAGTCAATTTTTAATTATTTACTTCGTTTTTTGATTATATAAGCTATATATATAAAATTTTACTCAGTCAGTCTATTTCCGCGATGTTCAACGGCGCTCCTCAATGTATTTTGCAAACTGATGGGTATCGAGATCAGCTCTGAACTTCGTAAGTGATGAAGAAGAAGTCAGGGGAGTAGGTAGAGAGTTCCAGAATAAAGGGCCAGATAAAGTAAATGCAGATTTAGCTAAAGAGTGTTTAATAAGAGTTAAGAAGAAGCGAGAACAAGAAGACGATCGTAAACCGGAGCGTTTAGGTTCAATTAATATATATGATAAACAATTAGGAAATAATTTAAATTGAGACTTATACATAAATGTGCAAATTTTATAAATTATTCTATATTTTATAGGTAGCCAGTGCAAAAGATCAAGATATGGAGATATATGAGAAAAGAAAGGGGCACGAGCAACTAGCTGAGTTAAAAGCTTTGTTTAAAGGATAGAGTGTAGAATCAGGAAGACCATAGTAGAGCGAGTTACAATAATCAATCCCAGATAAAACTAAAGAAGTAACAAAAAGGAGAAGATTAGTATCGTCAAGAGAAGGCAAAAGTTTTTTTTATTCCATGTAGATGAAAGTAAGAGCTTCTAGCAACAATATTAATCAGAGAAAGAAGAGATATACTAGAATCAAAGATGAAGCCTAGACTACGAAAGTTATGAGAGACATCAAGAGCTTTTACTTAATTTAACAACTAAAAAAAGAACTCTTAATTCTCAAACATAGAAAATGTTATGATGCAAGTTGGAATATTGATTAAGTTTTTTAATTGAAGTGAAATATTAAATGCGAATATTTATTAACAAAGTTTAATTAATAATGAATGCATTGAAGAATAATTAAAAAATTAATAAATATATAATACAATAATAATAATTATTAATTTTTATCAAATTAATAATAATTATGTTAGTTATTATATATTTTTTTCATTCTACGCGTTTTGTTTTTTCACCCGAGATCCAATAAATCCTTCACTTGCCAAATAATGTAATAACTTTTAGTAGCGATAAAAACAACAAGAACAACAATCAAATCACAAACAATAGCAACAAGCAGAGCAAAACACAAACAAAGCATGACAAGAATAAAAACATCAGACTCGACAGCATCAGCAAATAAAACAACTAGCACAACATAAAACAAAATAGCACAAACACAAAAAAACAACAAAAAAACAACAAAACACTGCCTCAACAAACAACAACAGCGACAATAAACATACAACAGCAAAACAATCAGCAACGATAAACGAAACAAAAACAAACACAGAAAAGGACCATCGTCAACAGCTTGACAAACACTTCAGCGATATATATAAAAAAACTTCTCTTACTTCGATATATAAAAGCATCATTCTTATATACATGTTTTTTTTTACTTTTATTTATGGCCTGGCACATAAAAACATCCTTTTCATCACCATCGCCATCGTCCTCTTTCTCCTCCTCACATCGTCATCATCGTCGTTGTCATCATTTTCAAAGTCATCACCATTTTTGTTATCGTCAATATCGTCACAACTTTTTCATTATCATCATAACTTTTAAAGAGTATATAAATGTAATTCATGTTGTGAAAACTGTTTACAAAATATTTTCTAGAGGCTTAAATTTCTTAAATTGCAAAAAGTACTCTCAGTTACTTAACTATCTGATTTTTCAAAATTCAACGCCGATAACTAGACTTACTTATTACAAAAAATACCCGAGTATAACAATTAAAAATAAAAAAACTTATACACCAGTATTCAGTGTGAGAAACATAGTAATCACAGATGATGTCAGAAACACAATAATCCTGCAATGCGATGAGAAGGTGGCATCATTATTAGCAGCCATGTTATTTTCACCATCGTTATCAACATACCTACCATCATTACTACCAGCTTACAATAGCTGGTCAGTTTTTCAGTGGGTTACCAATGAGTTGTCACTCATCGCCAACCATACACAGATTATAGCCCACGGCGATATTTATCGGATAATACCGACTCAATTACCGAATAGTAGTAATTACGATTATCTCTTGGCTAATCAACCCAATGTACCGTTTCCGGCTGGTACCTATGTCTGCTTTCCCAACTATTTAAACATCAAGATCACCAGGACCAAGCAAGCTGAAGTAGTCGTCTTAAGTACGTTGTGTTGTTTAGTCACGTTGCATCAGTTGTTTTGTTCCGTGTTGTTGAAATAACTTTTAAAATTATTATTTTTTAATGAAGCTAAATTTTGAAGATTTGCGAATTTGTAAGCTGGCTCAGTGAAACGCTCCGACTTGTTTACGACAATTTAAACATAATTTTTTTCATAGAACAGGGACCAATATGTGATTTGAGTGTTTCCCAACAAACCAAAAAAGGATCGACACCACAACCACCAAATGGGCAAAAACAGCGACAGCAGCAGCAGCAGCAACGACAACAACACATTAGACCACAACTTTACTTCGACGTCATTCCAGTAACGGAAATGAACCAGAAAATAATCTTAAACAAAAAAACTGATATCCATTTACTCTGCACTCTGTGCTACCAGGGAAATCTAAAACCGAAAATGACCTTGACCTACGACGGGTCAGAGCTAGCAGGAAACATAACACACAATTCCAAAGACGAATTACTGAAACTTGTAACTTTTCAAACCGAGTTCTACATCAAGAACGTGTTCAGTGTCGACGAGATGGTCCATATTCTGGTGAACACCACATTCGAGGGATCGAATGAGCGAGACGACAAAAGTGACATCGACCGACATCCACCCGAATACTCACATTACTGGTCGGTGTATTTAGTCGGGAATGGAAGTGAACCGACTCTCGGTAATAAAGACAAATTATTTAAAATTAATAATACAATTATTAATATTACTATTGTGAAAAATATTGTGAATATTATTATAACATTTGTGAATAATAATAATTATAAATAACAATAATTAAATACATAATTATAATTATATTATTATTATAAAAATATTAATTGGTGAATCATGGATGCTGGCAAATTCTACAGGCTCAGTAACAGACAGATCAACGACTGAAGAAAGATCTCACTCCACAGATGGCGGTTAGTATTACAAAATACCGGACTATAGACATGTGTACAGTCTGGTATTCTGTATACGATGTACACTATACAAACACTGGTGTATAGTACCTAAGTACACTGTACACATATGCACAATGTACGCTGTACGTACACTGGTTTACACCCAACATTCACTGTACCTTTATATATACAATATATGTTATACATGTACCTGTGTATACACATTACATTTAGTACTGCATATACACATGTGTACATGAAACATACAAAACACATGAAAGTACACAAAATAGATAAAAATTCTTAAAAGTTAATAAAATTACATAAAATTGCTTGAATGTACAATTACATTTTGGTTTTATTGTCCATTTTTTTTATTGACGCACATTAATTGCATGACGTAAATTTTACATAATTGAGAATTTACTTATCTTAAAATGAAAATACATTGATAAGATATGATGATGACAAAATAGCCAGGCGCAAACTGGAAGTGAAAAAGTGCATTTTCACCCCAAAATTTTCACCCACAAAATTTAAAACCTATTCATGTTAGAATGCTACAAAATTTATTCAATTCAAATGTTATACTGAAGTAAATTGTTTCAATGCCTATGACAATAAGATTTTAAAAAAATTGTCAATTTTTAAATTTTTGCATCTTCCGAATATGATGAATGGTTGAAATTAATTTGATCAGGCAACCTCGTCTTCTTCCTGCCCATCATCATTCTCGTCCTCGTACTCATCTTCATAGTTGTCTGCTTCGCCATTTTCTACTTCCGCATTAACAAGAAGATAAAAGGTGTTTGTTGTTGTTGCTGTTCGTTTGTTGTGTATCATCACCATCATTGTCATCATCATCATTATCACCATCAACATAATCATCATCACCAGTCATCCAGGGATCAACGAGCATCAGCGGTGGATCCATCCCATCCTCCCTGCGCACCAACACCCTTTCCAGGGTCGACCGCAACCTCTCCGTCTACGATGAGATCAACCTGGACGAGATGATCGAATGTTTTGAAGAGATGTCTGGTGGAGGTGTGGGTGTGGTGATGGCAGACGGTGGTGTGAGGAGTAGTGGATCGGTTGGTGGCGCTTATGAATGTCCTAGGAGAAGTTTTGGCCGTAGGGATGAATCTGGCAACCCATGGTAAGTTATGATTTGTTTTTCACATTTGGATTCAAGTGCAGTGCTGTTGAAACGTTGTGCCCTACTGAAGATAACGTAGACTTGAGAACAATTTACCACCAAACTTTAATACGCCTTATACAATTATAATTCAATTTACGTGGACAACTAATCGGACTGGCATGATGGGATCCATGCAGGTACAACCAGGCGAACAAGCACCACAGCTCCAACTTGTACGCTGGGATCAACAACAACGGCGGCCAGCAACCACAAGAAGCCTACTCCAGCCTCAAGAAGCATATCAACCAAGATGGACATCTCTACCAAAAAGTTAACGCCGGAAGTAAAAACAACAGAGAGAAAAAACACAAAAAGAAAAACGCCGAAAAAGACAAAACTACAAACAACAAGACCGGCAAGAGCCACAACCGCTACAGCAACGTTAGTGATCCGGGGAATGTTTACATCGAAATTCTCAACAGTGACAACCATCAAGATGACATTCCCAACA
>NW_008703571.1:2527201-2548444 GCF_000326865.2 Helobdella robusta
CAGCAGTATAAACAGCATAAACTCAACAGCAAACTCATCTCGTGAACACTTCTACCTACAACTTCTAAGCTGCTCTGAGGATTCCAACGGCATCTCCCAACAACAACAACAACAGCCTAAACAGGAGAACATTTCTTCAGTTCAAAACTTGGAAAATGAAACAAACAACAACAACAACAACAAAAACGTCAGTAACAATTTCAACATCGTCAACAGTGCTATCCTCAAAAAAGCTAACAAAAAAAATAAAAATAAAAAACAAACACTTCTTGAATCAGCCGGTATAGGAAATGTGTATTGAAATTTTATTAAAAAATAATAAAAAAAACGCAAAAAACCGACAATACAAAAATAATCACTTTCGCTTTCGTTTTGAGATACTTAACGATAATATATATAACTCATACTTTGGACGTTGATCATCATCCCTATCTACCGAATCATCATTATCTTCACCATTATCATCGTTCTCGTCATCACCATAATCATCATCATAGTCATCGTTTTCATCGTCGTCATCATCACCGTCACCGAAATACGCCATCATGAAAGTCATCATCATCATCATCATCATGGTCATCATCACCATCATCATCATCATCGTTGACGTCATCATCATCATCATCATCATCATCATCATCAGGGTAATCATCATCATCATCGTCATCATCATTATACTCATCATTTCTCGGTATGAAAAGCAAGCCAATAACAATCAATCACCGTCAAGCCAATAGATCAATAAATAAATAAATAAAATGAACATCCTCATTGATAAATGATTATTATCATCTTCTTGTTATATCATCCTAAACGCCGCCATCATTATCAAGATAATCACCATCATCGTCTCGTCATTATCATCATCATCGTCATCATCATCGTCATTATCATCTTTATTATCATCATCGTCGTCATCATAATCATCATCATCATCATCGTCGTCTTCATCACCGACGAAACAGTTTAAATGTAAAAACAGTCGTCATCGTCGTCGTCATCTTCACCATCATCGTGACGTCTCCGTTATACTCACTTTCATTAGCCTCCTCATCCTTCTCATCATCATCATCTTCATAGGAATCATCATTATCATCATCGTCAATATCATCATCATTATCATCACCTTCTTCCACAAACGGCAGTCTCATTCTTATGCGCCATGCTAACATCTTTCATCAAATCTCAATTCACTTTTATTGGCTTTGACGTCATTTACTCACTTATTTACATGTGGGTATATATATTATATATATATATATATATATATATATATATATATATATATATGTATATATTTATTTATGTGTGTGTGTGTGAGTGTGTGTGAGTGTGTGTGTATATAATAATACACACGAAATGCCTCAAACGTAAATTTATGTTTTTGTATAAAGTTTTGTTTTAACAAATATAATGCGTTTGTATCGGCGTATTGATGAAAGAGTAAGCCAAAAGTTTTAATGATATTATAAATAGGAGAGGTGTAAGTAGTGAAAAGAATGGGACCAAGGACAGATCCTAGAGGGACTCCAGTAGATAAGTTGAAGCTGGAAGAGACGTGGGAACGATTCGAAAGATAAGATTAAAATCAGGATGAAGCAGATCCCGTGATACCACATTCTGCCTCAAGTTTGTCAATAAGCATCTGATGATTAATGGTATTAAAAGCTGCTGGAAGATCCAGGCTGATTTTTTTTGGTTTGCTGTGTCTGTGGTTTACTCGATATCGTGTTGTGGATTTTCAATTTTCCGTTATAATTACAATATGTACAAGTATGAAATAGGAAGCTTTATAAAAAAATTAAAAAAAATACATGCCATTTTTATTCATTTTTTAAATTTTTAAATTTATCTATATTTATACATATTTACAATGGTTTTTTCTTGATAAATTTGACAAAACCATTCATTTATTTATCACGTATTTTTTCGCGAATAAATAAAACAAAACCGCATCGTAATTTTATTTACAAGGTGAATTATAAGATCGGAGGAAGTCCGTGAATTCGATTGACGCCTCACTGACCGGGTTCGAATCCGTGATGAAGAATAGAAGAACCAGACTGACATGATTCATTCGATGTAAAACTTTTCAAAAGTTTTGGTATTTTAATGTGGTTGTTACTAGGAAACTTTTAAAATTTATTTTTATACATACTTAAATAAATTTATTATACATCATTATTATTATATATTAATTATAAAATTATTGCATATTAATATTATATTTATTATAAAATCAATTCATTATATCAAGTTCTATCTAGGTTATTTAGTTCTTTTTTAATTTGACGTAATTAGTAGTTTATTTGTTTACTTGTTTTCGTTCTATTCATTTTGTACCTACTTTTTAAAATTTGTATACCAATTCGTGTACAATTTTTTCGTACCATTCAAGTCTGGCTATAGAAATGGAAACTGAAACCAGTAAGTCCAAATCACGATAAAATTTGTATATAAAATATGAACTTTGAACTTGTAATAAGCCATTTCATCCATGCATCCATGCATCCAGCTATCCATGCATCCAAGCATCTATTTAACTGTCCATCCAACCGACTATCCAACCATTTATACATTAGTTAATTCATCGTTTTTTTAGTTAATATATATAATTAGTCAGATTAGTGATTTAAATGTTTTATCTTTAACCTTAGAACTGAAAAAATAATTTGATATATAAATTTTGGCTTATTTATAAAGTATGGAAAACAAAATTCTTAATTTTAAAAGATAAATATGCCAAAATAGATCTAAATGGCATGGTCGATATCCTAAAATAAACCGCATAAACAAAATTCTGTTGGTTTGTTTAAATGAAAATGCAAGAAAATTATTGAAATAATTTGATCGGTTAGTTGTAAACAAGTGCACGATACGATGTTTACTCTGCGCTCCTGTTTGCCGTATCAAATGTGTGGTAGCAATATAAACACAATAAGATGAACGAATTATTCAAAAAGTGATGATGAAAGTGATGATAGAGTAATGACAACAAGTCAATTATGATGATGTATTCGGTGATAAGAGAGAGAGAAATATTTGAGTGAGTGTGTGTCTGGATGATGACGGGCAATTTAAAAAACTGAACAACACCACCATGGTTATTAGAATATATTAGCAGAGACGTTTATATGCTAACGCCTATGTCAAAAATTGCGGTGAGGAAGACGATGATGATGAGGACGATGAAATTTTGAAATCTTGAGTGAAATCTTGAGATCTTAAGTTGATTTGAATGAATTCTAATCTTGAGTTTTTTTTAAGAAATTTAAAATGAGAAAGCAAATGAAATAATGATGTATAGATATTGAAAATGATGATAATTATGATGCTGCCAAAGGCTGTATGTTGTTAGTGACGATGATGATGGTGATGACGATGACGTTTAAGACTACGATGATCCCATGACACTTGTGAACGCAATTAATTCGGATCTTCATAAATCAGTCACTAGCCTGGCTTGAATATCAGATGTCTTCTCACTTCTCATTTGTCCATTTTTTTTCTTCATTTGTTTTCCCAATCATTCATTCTTTCGTGTAATCGTTCATTCGTTCGTTCGCTCACTTATTTATTCATTCTCCTGTTTAATCCTTCTATCATTTTTAATAGTTTTAATAGTTCAGATACCACAATGTAAATAATACAATATTAATAATATAAATAACAATAAAACAAAGAAAAAATTGTGAGTAGAACAATTTGAATGGATGAGTTTTTTAAACATTAATTTCAGCAATGATTTCATATTGAAATACATACATATACATACATATACCTACATATGCAAATCGAGCGTTCGTCGCTTAATCAGTGTTTGCATTGATAAGCCTGGATGAAATGATCTGATCATCGTTCATCATCATCATCTTGTTGTAATAATAGTGTTGATCAAGCACATGTTTGCGGTTTATGAACCAAGATATTCGGTCCAATTAAAAAAAATTATTTTTGCTAAATTTATAACTTATATTACTACTGTTATTATTAATAAATTATAACTTAATATATGTGTTTATTAAGAATATAAACAAATAAATGAATTAATATATATATATATATATATATATATATATATATATGTTTATATATATATATATATATGTTTATATAATTTATTTATATATAAAGTTCAACTGGTTCGCCTACTTGTGAGTTATTCAGATGGAAAGAGACACAGGTTTGAAAACAATTCCATTTAAAACTAAAACAATTGTAACTATTTCGTGTAAACAAATTGTGAATTAGATTTCGTCTTAGAGTTCTAACTAGTGAGGAAATTTTTTTAAACTTTTTTATTAAAACATTTTAATTCTGATTATTAACATTACAATTTAAAAAATATATTTTATGAATTTTACGATGTTATAAATGTTTTCAAAAGATTTATTTATTATTTCCTGTTTGATTAATTAAACTAAAAATAATTTATTAAAAATACTATGATTACGAACTTTAGTTTTCCTAGCCGAGATGTTAAAATTTTGTGAACACAAATTAAGTAAAAGTAGTTGAAGGGATTGCCTCGACCTCAGTTATTTATGCCTGTCATTCATAATATTAATCATTTTTTAACAATATTGTCAAAGAAAATTTTTATCTTTTCTTTTATTAACTATAGTTATTTTATTAGCTGGTAAGAGTTCTAGAAAGAATGTCTGAGCATACGTTGATACAACGAATGTTTATAAAAAAAACTTTGAGAATATCAGCAAAATAATCAGAACAACGGCGTCAACATTAGTGAAGAATTATTTATCAACCAGACAAATATAAATAACAATATTTCTTGAGAATTTTTCGAAGCGATAAACCGACAAACTATTGATTCAAACGTTCATCATTAACATCAAGTACAAAACCAGACTATTTTTGATTAATTAAATAATGTTACCATATCAACAACTGCAATATTTATTGCAGAAATCAGCAGAAATGAATCGAAAAAACGTGCCGAAAGAAGTAATTCTTTTGAAAAAATTTTCCACTCAACAACAGAAGCAAAATTTGTTTGAAAGCAATAGCAACCAAACCACCGTTAGTAGCAGCAACGTCATTAACATCAATGAAAGCAACAACATCAATGAAAGCAACAACATCAGTGAAGCCAACAACAACAATGAAACCAACGACATCCACACCACCAGTAACACTAATGACATCACCAACTCATCACCCGATTCTCAACGCCCCCTCCTTCAAACTATGGTCACCGACTTTTCCGCCAGCGGCAATTCACAACCAGGAACAACAGTCATCTACCCACCTATTGATCCAACCATCGATCCATTCACCAATCCGCCTCTCGATTCACTAAGTAGCCCCATCCCAAAATGGGCGGTTCGTAAGGTCCACGGATCGAAAGATGGGACGAAGAACGACAGTAATGAAAAAGGCGAAGAGGAGAGAGAGAAATGGGATAAAAAGTTGGATTTCCTGTTATCCATTATTGGATTTGCTGTTGATTTGGCAAACGTTTGGAGATTTCCTTACCTTTGTTACAAAAATGGAGGAGGTGAGTTGGCTGAATGATTGAATGGAATGATTGAATTGAATGATTGAATGGAATGGTTAAAATGTTAATGAATGGTTTAATGCTTATAAATTTCGATTATCAACTTTCATATCCTCACAAAATCTTCGCAAATGTAGAGTGCCAATAGAATAAAAAAACAAGTATGAAACATTAAATCCTAAAAACGATCTATGCTTAGCGGGGCATTCGTTTTTATGGGATAATAAAATTGGAGTTATTTTTTAGACCCTTCACGTATAAATAAAATAGATTTTTCAAGTGTTGCTCCTAAATTTGAACGCCATTATTATTTCATCTGCGTGTAATTGTGTAAAATTGTTTTGTTTAGGTATGCCTGGCTGTATGTATTCATTATTCATGACCACGTGTATTAAATGGAGACATTTTTTATTTACCATTTCTTCAGATTTCAATAAACAACCATAATTTTTGAAATAAAACCTACGCTTACTTGAATTATGTATTATAGTCATAATTTTTATTTTATGATGAGTGGATTCTACGCTTTAGATGATTGTTAGGTTTTTTTTCAATTTAATTCTTAAAAATAGCTTTCAATCTAATCTAACATCAGAGCAACGTATACTACAAACGGTCGACAATATTTTTAAAAATATGAAAATACGAAACAAAAATCCAATAACACTCAAAGTAATAATAATAAAAATAACAATAATATTAATAATGGTGATGATGGTGATGATAAATAATAATAATACTAATAATAATAATAAAATCTACCTAAAAAATTTCCCCACAAACAAATGACTAATCTTGTTGAGGTGTTATTAATTTTATTGACTGGCATGTGCCGGCTGATGTTAAGTGCTTTTATGGCGGGTCACCCAGGTTAACAGATCCGTGTTGCATTGCAGTTAATACTATTTTTTCATTTTTTTTCGTTTTTTTTTTATTAGGAAAAATAATGAATAATAATAATAACAATTGCTATTGTTATTGCTATTATTATAATTATATTTTTATTTTATGAGTGCGTCCTAACTTATGCGCCATTGGTTTGCGTTAAAATACCAATGACTGTAAAAAATAATCTTAATGACGTCATTCTCATTTTTTCTTTTACTTTTTCATTTTTCCCTGTCCATTCTCTCTTTCACTCTCTCTCTCCCCGTCTCTCTCTCTCTCTCTCTCTCTCTCTCTCTATTTCCGTTCGTCTCTTTTTTTTCCGTGTCTCTTCTCTCTCTATTCACCCATTTACCTTTTTTCCAATTTATGTCTCACTACCTTTCTTTTCTCTCTCTCTCTCTCTCTCTCTCTCTATCTTTTTCTATCTCCATCTCTTTCTCTACTCTCTACCCTCTCTTTTTAATTTATCACTTTATACATGATCGTCGTCTTCATCTCTACAACATCACAATTAAATTAATGCGTCATTTCTTCGTTGTAAATAATTCATTAATTTTTTTCATTTTATCTGGAAAAGCCTCTAGATACATTTCCGCAACAAAAATTTGAAAATAAACAGATCGAATTTGTTGATAGATGTCTGTATACAAATGTTTGTCGCATGTTGTATGCAACAAGTAGTATACAGTGTACACTATACATACGTAGACACAAACACACGCATTCATACATACCAACACATACTTACGTACCGTACATACAAGTTCTATGCAAATGTAAATAAATGTATAAATGTAAATAAATAGGTGTGATTATGAAATGGAAATTTGATAAATGAATGTAAATAAGTTCAAGTGTAAAGGCCATTTGAAAACAATTTAGAGTAAAAATGTGTGCATGCTCTGATTTACATTTCAACAATAATGATTTAAAAATTAATTAATAATAAAGATAAATTAAAAATAATTATATAAAATTAATAGTTGATGAAGTTAAAAAATTGTGAAAAAATGGAACAAACTTTTTTAAAAGATTATTCCTGTATATGGGAGTGTATGTATGTGTGAGTTTATGGATTTATGTGTGTGTGTGTGTGAGTCCTTGTGTGTGTGTGTGTGTGTGTGTGTGCGTGTGTGTGTGTAAAAATGAGTATGTTTGTATTGTATGTCTAAGAACATGTTAATTTAATTTTATCCAGTATTTTCATGTGTGTATGTGTCTAAATCTGTATGTGTATGTTATGTATATGTGTGTGTGCGTGTGAATGTGTGTGTGTCTGTGTGTGAATGTGTGTGTATGTATGTGCGCTGATTTTCAACGTCAACATGTGCGTCTAGTTAATTTTAATTGTGTTTGAAGTTTGTTGGCACAGCATTTAAGAATGGGGTCATGTCACATTGGCCTGTGTCACATGCTAAATGTTTCCAAATTGTCAATCTGATGATGTTTACGAGGATGATACTTATGATTATGATGAAGACGACGATTGTAATGATGATAATGATTGGGGTATGATGATAATGGTGATGATGATTACGGTTGGATGATGATGATGATGTTATTGGCGATGTCGTTAATATGGATGAAGGTTTCGCCGTTTTGTCAAATTAACTAGAATGATGATGACAATAATATCATTGAAGCCCCTTTCGATGAGCGAAAGAAATCATGCAGATGTGAAATGAACGACACATTGAACACAACCATCATTTTAAATACTCTATTTATGGAATTATAATTTTAAATTATATAAATAAATATTTTTATTAACTAAAAAGCTAAAAATAACGACAAAATGAATTACTCAAAAATTTTATCAATTAAAACACCAGAAGCATCAGTAGTTAGAAACCATAAAAAAATTATAATAAATTTTCACTCGCTAGGGGCATTTTTGATTCCGTACTTCGTGATTCTGGTGTTCGGGGCCCTTCCTCTGTTTTTCATGGAGCTGGTGCTTGGTCAATGCCACCAGGCTGGAATCATTGCTGTTTGGAAGATTGTGCCAATCTTCAAGGGTCGGTTGTTTGATTGGTTGGCCTGATGAGATGTTGTTTGATTGGTTGGCTGGCTGGCTAGCTGGGCGGTTGTTCGATTGGATTAGTGTGTGAATAGGCGATTGATTGGTTTACTGAGTGATTGTTGGATGGGCTGTTTGATTCTAACCCAAGGAATAGGCATTTGTCAGTGTCTCATTGCATTTTACGTCGCCTTCTACTACAACGTCATCATAGCCTGGTCCTTCTACTATCTCGTCCACTCTTTGACCTCTGTCCTGCCCTGGTCACACTGCAATAATGATTGGAACACTGAATTGTTAGTTTGGTTTCTGGTTGTTTTGCTTTCAGTTAATTTTTTCTTGCTTAAAATCCTATGAGATTAACTTGCACTCAATGAAAAAGTTAATACGCTATAATGATCAAAAAACTGATTTAATTTCAATTGTTGTTAAATTTAAATTAATCCAATTAGTTTTATAACTTTGTAATCAAATAACTAAAATTCCAACGACAGATGTCAGGATGAACCGACCTTTTACAACCAGACTCACAGAAACAGCTCTGCAATTATCAACGTTGATAGAACAAGTCCCGCCCAAGAATTCTTCGAGTTTGTGGTTTGCTAAATTTTTGATCGATTGAATGAATGAATGAATGATTGATT
This sequence comes from Helobdella robusta, assembly GCF_000326865.2. Taxonomy (NCBI): domain Eukaryota; kingdom Metazoa; phylum Annelida; class Clitellata; order Rhynchobdellida; family Glossiphoniidae; genus Helobdella; species Helobdella robusta. The sequence goes on from NW_008703571.1 coordinate 2,536,272, forward strand.
GATTGATTGATTGATTGAATGACTGACTGACTGACTGACTGACTGACTGACTGGTTGGTTGATTGATTGATTGATTGATTGATTGATTGATTGATTGATCGATCGATCAATCGATCGATTGATCGATCAATTGATTGATTGATTGTTAATGGATGGTTGACTAATTGATTAATTTTAGCATTGGACTGATTTGAAAAATAGATTGATTTGTAATTTTATAGCAGAACGATTGGTGAACTAATTTAATGTTGATTGTACTTTTGTTGTTGCATTTAAAATTGCTTTTATAATCATATTTTAATAATTTATTAAGAAATTTTCTTTTTTGTCATTACCGTTTGTGCTGTTTTGAAACGTATCCGCCTTCCCACCACTACGTAATTATTTCTTCAAACTTTTTATGATCAGCAAGCCTCTTATATATCTTTTTATCATTTTAACCCTATCAGAATTGTTTTATTTTCATGTATATGCAAACAACTGAACGTTATAATAGCAGCCAAAATTCATCGGTTCATCATCTCCAATGTCTTCATATTATTACAACTCTGACGTATGTCGCACCAGACGCAAAGCATTGGGACTACAGAATAGCCATGGTTTAGAGAACTTGGGCCCAATGAGGAACGAGTTGGTCTTCTGTCTCATGGCCGTCTTCATCCTCATCTACCTAAGCCTCTGGAAAGGTGTCAAAACGAGTGGCAAGGTCTGAATTGAAGTTGAAAATTTATTTCTGCTGCTGTTCGTAATTTATGTTTACGTAACCAGCGGCCCAACCATAACCCTAACTCAAATACTCACTCCAAGGTCGTCTGGGTGACAGCGACCATGCCCTACTTGGTCCTGGCCATCCTGTTCGTCAGAGGTCTGTTTCTGCCAGGATCACTGGATGGGATTTTTTACTACCTCATTCCCAACCTTTCTAAGATTGGAGAATGGCAGGTAGCGATATTGTGACTATGACGACGACGACCAACTATGATGATAGATGGCAAACGACTATGATGATGAAAATGAAAAATTACATTTTTTTGGCTTTTTTATTTCATAATTTTTGTTGATTACTTCTGGCAAATAAAAGTTTTCAATTGAATAAAAATTAATAAGATTAATAAGATGACAATATAATAATAATGAAGATTCAAATGATAACGATAGCTTGCGTTTTAAAAGCTATTTGATTGATTGATTGATTGATTGATTGACAAAAGCATTGTAACATGGATCCTAATGTAAAAATTCTTACTATGAAAACAGAAACAAAACTAATACCCCACTTATTCATCCTTTCTATCTGGGTATGTACCAGTTGAATTTTATCAAACACACACCAGGTGTGGATAGACGCGGCTGTTCAGATATTTTTCTCTGTTGGGGCAGGTTTTGGAGTCCACATCGCCCTGGCGAGTTACAACAAAACTCACCACAACTGCTACAGGTAGTGGTGGTTGGTTATTTCTTTTTTGTTTGTTTGTTTTTTTGTTGAGAACGTAGTTTATTTTCATTCGCTAGAATCTGGAATGTATCTCACTTTGTCTGGTACTATGGATTCAACTTGGAGTAAAATGAATGTTTTTTGTTTTTGTTTATTCACTGAGTATTTTAGCGCATTAACTAAAAAAACTGATCAAACCAACTGGGAAACAATTAACTAATTGAATTAACTTAATTTGCTAAAATCAGTTTGAATCAAATTAATTCAGTGATCTACTACTAAGACATCCACCAACCAACAATAAATACAGAGATTGTCTGATAACAGCTTGCGTCAACTCTGCCACTAGCCTCTTCGCTGGCTTCGTCATCTTTTCCTACCTCGGTTACATGGCCACTAGATATGGAAGAGAAATTTCGACTGTGGCAACTGAAGGTAGGTTGAGCAAAAGGGGTGCACGGTGGGGATATAAAAATATTTAAATTTATCTTTGCCATAACGCTTCACTATCATCTTATCGTCATCGTCATTATCGTCATAACAATATCAATCATCATCGCCATTGTCATCATCATCACCACCATCATCGTCGTCACCATCTTCATCGTCGTTGTCGTCATCACCATCATAATCATCCATAACAACAACTTAGGTCCGGGACTTGTTTTTGTGGTGTACCCTGAAGCGATCGCTACCCTGCCTGGCTCGGTCTTCTGGTCGATCATCTTCTTCATCATGCTCATCACGCTTGGGATTGATAGTGCCGTTAGTAATTAATATTATCCTGTCAAATAATTTCTATTGAGAGAGCCGACCATGATAAATTGCTTCACATTCAACAGCGTTTTTTGTTATCATAATTGCACTAGACCCAGGTATTTTTGTGTAGTAGTGGTAGTAGTAGTAGCAGTAACAGCAGCAGTAGTTGTAGTAGTAGTTGGTTATTTTCTCAATTGCTTACCAAATTATCAGTTATTAAATTTTTTCTGATCTACTCATGACTATCACTCAATTTAAGCTAGACACTCCTTTACACTTGGCAATCCACTCACTCGCTTACAATTTTTACTCGCTCTGTCACTCACACGTTGTGCTCACTTACTCACTCATTCATCCACTCACTCGTTCACCAATTCACTCATTCACTCATTCACCCACTCATTCACTCAGTGCATAAACTGAGCGCCAAAACAAATGATAAAACAATTTTCATCCGGCGTATAAGATGATTTATGACGTCAGTGGAAGTAGGCCAGCGCATCTCATTACGTCATCAGTACGGAGTTCGCATTCACGGCCGGCTTAACCGCTCTTTGCCTTTTATTCAATAACCCAATCTTTCTCCGACGCGCAAATGTATGCAGGAATATACGAAATGAAAGCCAAGGCGCGTGAAAGCGGTTGGGTAATTTGATTTTTTTTCCGCTCTTGTCGAGTTTTTTTCACGTTCGTAAATAATTCTTTGTTTCTTTTTCTTTCAGTATTTTTTACGTTAATGCTGTAATGTGATTGGATTGTAAAATTGATTTTATTTCTATGTGACTTTTTTTATTCTCTGGATATTTTTTCTGTTTTTTTTTAGCTTTTTTTTGCAATTTCTTCATTCTGAAATGTAATGAGTTCTGATTTTTACGAGATTTCATGTTGAAAGAGTTTTAAAATTGAACGCTTGTCAACTTCTCTTTCATCCAGCAGTTGTAAATGTCATTCTCATTCTCATTCCCATTACAATTTATTTTCTCCTCCATAACTTCATCATCACCATCGAATTCTGCATTTTCCATGGACAGAACTTTTTATCAGTTTCATCACGTTTATTTATTTGACTCTAAATCGTTGATTCCCATCTTCACTGCCACTGCAATATTATCAGCACCATTTCCGGCTTATCATTTTGATTGAAATAAAATCACACTGAACGTTATAAATGTCATCATCGTCGTCGTCGTCATCACCATACCACAACGACCACCACCACCACGACCACCACCACAACCAAAATTACCACCACCATCGTAATCATTATCACGACGAATAACCACACAGATGGGTGGATTGGAAGCCCTGCTGACTGGGATTAGTGACGTGTTCCGGGTGGAGTTGAAGAAAGTGAGGTTCTCACGGGAGCTGCTGACGCTTGTAGTCGTCGTTCTGGCGTTTCTCTTTGCCCTGCCAAATGTCTCATCGGTAAGTAAGGGGTGATGATGTTGGCGGAAAATTTGTAAAAAAATGAAAAGTATTTTGCAAATTGTGAAGTCGTAAAACTGTGCAGGATTTTTAACTAAAAAATAACGAAAAAGACGATGATGATGTTTAAATTAAAATGATGGCGAGAGGGATAACGATGATGATAATGTGACTAGATGCAATTGAATTGGCTTCTTCCGTTCTAATTTTCTACCTAGTTAATACAAAGTCTATTGCTGTCGGGGATGATTTAGCGAAGTATAAACAGGACAGGGTAGCGCGTACCAGAATGAAGTAGATTGGATTATGGGTGATTATTTATAGCAGACAGGAATCTTTTGTGTGAGCGTGTTTCGTAGTTTGGCGGGTCCCTCTTCACAACGACACCGGCGCATTCATGCTTGTCATCATTCTTCACCATCGTTATAATCACCAACGAAGCAACGTCTGCATGCTCATCTCCAGTTTTATTGTTATCCATTTTATTGCCATTATTTTTATTATTATGATTATTATTATTATTATTACTATTATCATTATTATTATTATTATCATTATTATTATTCTTAATGTAATTATTTTAATTACCGTTTTTGTCATCTTAACTTGAACGTTGCCAGTTGAATCAGCAACATTGTCATTATTATCATCGCTATCGTCGTCGTCGTTATCACCATCATCATCACCATTACTACTATCACCACCACCACCATCATCTCCATCACTACCAACATCATCATCTCCATCACCACCAACATTATCATCAACCCCGTGAAGGGTGGTGTATACCTGGTGACATTATGGGACGTGTTTGCCACAGGGCCTGCCATTTTGTTTGGCGTGTTGATGGAAGCAGTTGCTGTCAGCTGGTTTTATGGTTTGTTGTTTCATTTCATTGTAGTTGTCATTGTCGTTGTCTCGTCTCGATGTCTCGTCATGATGTCTCGCCTCGTTTTCTCGTTTCGTTGTATCATTGCTATGGCAATCGTTATCGTTAGTTTCATCATCGTTATCGTTGTCTTCATCATCCTAATCATCATTGTCGTCGTCATCATCATCATTATCATTGTCGTGGTTGTTGTTGTCGTTACTACCATTTTTACTAACATCATCATTTTCATCTTAATCTTCTTTACTTTTTTTTACTAGTGTCAGCATTACCGTAAGTTAAATGACGATGACGTCAATGATGATGATGATGATTATAATTACCACCATCATCATCATCATTGCCCCAAGGGTTGAATAATTTCTGCGCGGACATACAATATGCCCTGGGTTTCTACCCCAGCATCTATTGGAGGATTTGCTGGAAGTATATCAGCCCCCTACTGCTATTGGTCGGTTGTGGTGATGATGATGGTGATGATCATAATGATGATGGTAATGCTAATGATAGTAATGGTAAAAAGGACAATAACAATGATGATGAAAGCAATGATGATGACGACGATGATTGTGAAGTTTTCCATTATAATCTTTAATACTAATAGCCCTAATCCCATTAGCCAATCCCAATCAACCCAATGGCAATCCCTTCACAAGGTCATGATACTTTCCAGCATCATATGGTTCGAACCACTGCGATACATGTTGAACACCAAACAGCACTACGTCTATCCCGGCTGGGCCAACGTGCTCGGTTGGATGATCACCTCGTCCAGTATCATCTTCATTCCTCTGACCGCCCTCTATCTGCTCACCTGTAAGGGACGCCGGACTTTCAGAAAGGTGGGTTGTGATGATGAAATGATGGTGGTGCAGATGGTGGTGATGAATGTCAGAGTCAGATCGGATTAAATTTTTTCTAAATTCTGCAAGTGTATTTGCGATTTATCATAAATTTTATTCGATTTTATTACTATTTTTATCATCTTAATGATATAGATTGTCGCCACGTCATTATCAAATACGTTTTGTATCATCATTTAAAGGTATCATCATTCAAAGGTATCATCATTTAATGACATCATCGTCTAATGAAATCATCATTCAATGACATCATATTTATCACTTGGGTCATCGTCATATCACCATTGACGCCACTTTTGCTGCATAGAGGAACAATTCTTCTACGTCAATTATATGATCGCTTACAAAACTGCTATCCACCATTACATATTATCATTCCGTATCATTTCTGACCCAAATTTAGAAAGCTTTTGGTTTTTTTATCAACATTATTCATATTATACGTCGCCATTTTAGCTTTCATTTGCCGCATGAATTAGGTTTTCACCGAAAATAAGAACAAAAGTTTTTCATGTCATAACTATTTAATTTGTTATTTCAATTCATTCAATTCATATTCATCATAATCGTCATTGTGATACCATCATCATCAAGATCACAATGCAATACAATACAATACAATGCAATGCAATGCAATACAATACCATACATTACAATACAATACAATACATTACTATACATCACAATACAATACAATACAATACAATACAATACAACACAATACAGCAACAATAATCATAAACTATCACCAAGCAATAACATCATAAAACATCATCATAATTACCATCACGACTATCACATCACTACCACCATCCGTGATAATAACCATCCCATCCTCTTCATCACCATCACCATCATATTAATCACACTTCATCAACGTTTTCGTCATTTCCACAACAATTTTCAGCCACATCTCTCTCTATCGCCTTCATCTCTCGTTTAGTTAGTACGCTTCATTTGTTATTGAAACTTAAGAACGCTATCACCACACACACACACACACACACACACACACACACACACACACACACACACACACACACACACACACACACACACACAGTCATACACTTACGTCATACACTTACATACGCATATAATTGCTATATCATATCTATGATTATACAACTCATATATTTTCTACGTTGGTCCTAATTATTTTTACGAGGGCTTCTTTTATGTGAAGCGGTTTCATCTCCTTGCATTCACATTTGAAATTTTCATTTATTTATCCGTGATGACTCTTTTTTCAACATTTTATTTTTGTAACAGCGGTATGACCAACACTGCTGTTGGGACGCTTTTTGATTTGCAGTAATTTCTCTCAGTAGACACCTCATTGTGGCATTATATGACTGATTGCTTTGATGGGTGTTGTGGTTGAAGCCGCTGCTATTGCTACTGCTGCTGCTGCCGTAACGACGACGACGACGACGATTGATGGCGATAATGGTGGTGATGAGAATGATGACGCTTATGATAGCGGTAAATTGAATCGTAAAATAATTCAACGTTAATTAGGAAATTTATGAATTCGTGATTTTGAAATTGATGAAATGATTAAAAAATGTATATCAAATGTGAGGATGTTGATTAAAACTTAAGATTTAGCAACTCTCGTTGATGATGATAATTTTTTTTTCGCTCTGGGCAAATAATATGTGTTTCGTTGTAGTAATTGTGATGGTTGTGAAAATGTTTAAAATTAGCTGCCAGGATTAAAATGATGGTTACAATAGAATTAGTTATTATCAGTTTGGATAAGGCCCATTTTACATTGAATAACACGGTCATAATGAATTTCACAAACGATGAATCTTAGAAAGAAAAAAAACATACAAGAAAGCTTGACAAGATGAAAGTTAAAAATGAATGAAAATGACGACGACTACAATGATGATGATGATGATAATAAGATAATAATAATATTAATAATAATAATAATAATGATGATGATGATGATGATGATGATGATGATGATGATGATGATGATGATGATGATGATGATGATGAAATAATTGGCTGAGATGATGAAGTTGACGATGATTGTAGCGTTGGTGATAGTGATTGGAGAATTGCAATTAAGTGAGACTACACGTCATATTAACGTCGTAAATATCATCCGAACCGACGCCGCTCTCGTAATTATCATCTTCGTCATCATCTTTGTCATCATCTACGTCATCATCTTCGTCATCATCTTCGTCATCATCTACGTCATCATCTTCGTCATCATCTACGTCATCATCTACGTCATCATCTTTGTCATCATCTACGTCATCATCTTCGTCATCATCTTCGTCATCATTTTCGTCATCATCTTCGTCATCATCTTCGTCATCATTTTCGTCATCATCTTCGTCATCATCTTCGTCATCATCTTCGTCATCATCTTCGTCATCATCTTCGTCATCATCTTCGTCACCTATGTTTTCTTTTCTGTTTTCATATTTGTCGTCATCATCTTCATTTTCACCATTTTATCAGATCCATCTTCATAAATATTTCACCATCAACATCATTCCAACTATCATTTTCATCATTCTTACTTTAATTTTTATTTTTATTAAATAAGTGTGAATGATGATGATAATGACGACGACGATGATGAAGATGATGAGGATGAAGATAAAGATGATGATTAGCATTTTCAAAAATGACGATAGTTTTGAAAATAAATATAATGATGATGGTGAATATTATAGTTATCGTTGAGTGAATGATGAAAAAGATGATGACGATGACGACGATGATGAAGTTGATGATGATGACGAAGACGAAGAGAACAACTACTCCAGTGGCCAGTATCACGAAGTGTTTTTATTGCACTTTATGTTAATAGGTTTTGCAGCGATATGTGTTTTATCACCTCTCACGCACACACACACACACACACACACACACACACACCATCAGCTCTTCTTCCTCATTTTTTATATCATTTCCACCACCATCATCATCATTATCATCACCATCACCGTCATCATCACCATCATCTCCATCATCATCACCGTCATCTTTACCATCATCATTACCATCATCATCATCGTTACCAGAAGCTGGCACTCAACATATCCCCGTATTGGGAACACGAAGAAATAGAAAATGGCGCCGAAGTCACAAGGTTCAAGGTGAGGACGATACTATTATCATAACCTTCATCGTCATCGTCATCATCACTATCATCACCATCATCATCGTCATCATCACCATCATTATCTTCATCGCCGTTATCATTATTAACGTCATCGCCAATATCGTCATCGTCATCTTCGGCATCATCAACAACTTCCATAATAACTTCAGATCGGCCACTGGTTGAAGTTTCCAAGAAAGAGATATTAGTGGAGACACGATATCAATCGATCAATCAACTAAGTCAACCACAAACAGCCAATCAATACACCAATCAACCATTCAATCAACCATTTAATCAATCATTCAATTAATCATTCAATTAGCTAGTCAACCATCCAACCAACCACAGTTCAATTAAACAACTTATTCACTAAACAACGAGCCAATCAACCAATCAGAAAATAAATCAGTTATATGATTAATCAATCAATCACTCAATCAATCAACCAATCAATCAATTAATCAGTGAGTCAACTAACCAGTCAGCAAATCAAAAAATTATTCAGCTGTTTAACTAATTAGAAAAATATTTCAATCATTTCAAATCTAACTATGAAATACACATTTATCAACAATTTAGCTATTTAATTTTTGTTAAAAAACATGTTAAACAAATTTCGCGTAATTAATTAAATAATTATTGATATTGATAACATTATTTGTTTGTTAAATTATTCATTTGTTCAACTGTTGCTTCCGATAAGGCATTACAATTATTTTAAAATAGTTTTAATTATTAAGAAAAATTATAATAAATGTTTATTATTGCCATAACAATATTTATTATTATTATTATCATTTTTCTATTTATATTTTTCTGTGTTTCTTATTCTTTGCTAGTCAAATTTCTTTTCGCAGCTGTTTAGTTAATGAGCGGACCTGACGCTTTGATGTTCGCTACATTTTAAAATATCACCAACGATTTCAATAATTTTTTTTTCTTCTTTTTATGATAGTCTATAGTTTATAGTAGAGATAGATGATAGTTTAATTACTATCATCATCATTATCATCATTACCATCACCGTCATCATCATCATCGTCATCATCATAATTGTTATCACCATCATCGTTACCATCGTCATCATAATCATCATCATTATTACCTTCATAATTTTGTCAACCTTTATCATCATCAACCTTTATCATTACCGGCATGGTTACGATTAAATATATCATCATTACGTCATCACCGTCATCCTCATAGTCGTCGTCATCATCTCCATTGCCATTTGATTGCAATCATTGGTATAAATTATTGTACAATTTCTTCGTCTTCGCATAGGATTATAAAGATGAACTTAAAATTTGTTTCATTTAATTTTTTTAGAGTAAAAAAACTTGCGAAAAAAATAATTGGAATTGGAACCAGGTCAGAAACAAAACATAATACTTTTAAAATATTTTTAATGAAAATTAAAAAAAGATAGTAGGAAGAAAGAAGAAAAAGTTAAAAAAGTAGAAAAAGCGCCATTTTAAGGAATGAAATGACATAAAACATGATTAAGATTAACCGGACAAGCTGAACAAACAAACAAACCAGCAGTAGCAGACAGACTTGAACAAATATCATACAATCACACTCACACACGCACACCTCTAGACACTTTGTAAATACCCTTACACACGTGCATAATACAATATATATTTAACGGAAAATTTTTACTTTTCAAGAAACTAATGCCGACACGACTTTAAAATAAACATTGTAATTCAAATATCTACAAACAAATTTATACATTTCTGAGCAAAGCACCGCATACACCACACACACACACACACACACACACACACACAACACGGATCCACACACGTAGACACACACACACAAACATGCACGCACACACACACAACACAAGCACATGTGTACATTCATCAACAAATTCAAATGTGAAAAACCCCATAAGAGCAAATAGAGAGAATAATTGGGAACATTTTTCATAAGTCCATGCCATAGATAAAGCAAAAAACAAAGAACAATGATACATAGAACAATAACACTGAGAAAATGTAAACATTGCCAGCAATGAATGCAAATGAGGCAATTTGGCGGAAAAGCTGAGTGATAAAGAGGGATTATGTCATGTAGGTCATAAATTGTCATCAGCATAGAAACAACAAAAAATAAACAAAGAATAAATTATTCAGACCTTAATTTTTGTAATAAAGCAAGCAACCTTTGCGGAATTTTGATGAGAATTTTTGTTTCAAAATTTTTTAAAAATATATTTAATAAAAACATTAAACAAAATGTTTAAAATATAAATTAAAATATTTTTTTTATAGATTTTTGTCTAAAAACTTGTTAAAAATAATAAAAAAATCAAGTATTTAAACCATATATCCATGATTTAAACACTTCAAACTTGACAAAAAACAAAAATTCCAAAACAAAACATTGAAAAAAGAAATAGCTCGTAAAAAAATTTACAACACAAAAAACAAAACATAAAAACTAAAAAAATTAATCTGGAATAATATGCCTGGAGGACAGAAGTCTTTTTTTGCATGATCATTGAAGAAAGTTTTTATGGAGGGCGGTCATGCCGTCGCCTGGCACAATACAAACTACCCTTACCCCTCCCTTCTAAAAACTTCAATTTTTTCAAATATTTTTTCACAAAGTTTTAAATCCAAAGTATATTTATTTATCTTAAGACAAAATGTTAGTATGTAACAAACTGTATATATGAGTGAATACGTAAATTGTATAGGATCAATTTCAAATAAATTTCGTCAATTTAGGTAGCATAAAAAGTTTATGGGGGGTAATCGTACCAAAGTATAAATGCGTGAACGAATGAAGAAATGGATAGATGGATGGATGGATAAATGAATTGAATGAATGAACGAACGAACGAATGAATGAACGAATGAAAGAAAAAAAAGAATAAAAGAATGAATGAACAAACAAACGAATGATAAAGCTCAGGAATGATGAAATGTCAGAATTAAAAATAGTAAGAATAAAATTTCATATAAATGAAAATAAATAAAAATCCCTGCCGATGTCCATCGATAAATTTATATATCCGTAATAATGGTCGGTATCCGATGAGAATATACCGGCTCGTACGTTAACCGAGTATCATATAATATTTAATTGATTTGTGGTAGCGCTCTTAATCATAATCGTCACCATCTTTTCGTCATCATCGTCGTCGTCATCGTCATCTTCACCAACATCATCGTTGTCGTCATCATCTTCACCACCATCACCGTCGTCATTATGTTTGTTGTGAACATATCACCGTCAATGTCATCACCGCCGTTTTCTTATTCACCATTAAAATCGTCACCATCATCCTGTCCCTCACGGTCACTATCGTCATGGTTAAATTTATTATCAACATCGTCATCATCATCATCATCGGCGTCATCATCATCATCTGCGTGGTCGTTATCATTTTCATCCTCATCCTCTTCTTCAGTGACGTTGTTAGCAGCTGCATCATTACCATCGTCCTCATCATCATCACCATCATCATCAACACCGCCATCCCCATTTCATCACCATCGTCATCATTGTAACACACGTCACCATCAGTGTCGCTATTACATGCTGCAACTAACAATTAGTGCAGAAATTATAAATAAGGAGGGGACGAAGGAGGCTTATAGAGAAAAAGCGTTTTTCCGGAAACGATGACGTCATCAAGCC
>NW_008703571.1:2548494-2568494 GCF_000326865.2 Helobdella robusta
AATGATGGTGACAATGATTTAAATGATAGCAATAATAATGATGAAGATGATAGTTATGATGATGATAATGATGATGGTGATAATGATGATGATGATGCCATAGCGTCTTGATGGCAAAAGCAATAACATTTTGAAGTGGGCAATTACGGATGTAATGGCACTTAATGATGACGATGACGACGATGATGACGACGATGATAACGATGATGATAGTGATGTCATGAATAGTGTAATTAGAATAAATGATGATAATGATTATGAATTTATGAAAAATTTTCTTTATCTGCTCTCCGATTCATTCATACATTGTGATTTGTTGGATTACATAAAAATGATTTGATTTGAATTTAACTACTATTACAGGGATTAAATATGATGATAGTGTTGATAACTTACTTACACTCATTCAATCAAAGATGACGATGACGACGATGAAGATAAAGATGATGATAAAGATGATGATAGTGACTGTGTTGAAAGCGTCATTAAACTAAATATAGATAATGATGATGTTTATAATGACGACGACGATGATGACGATGTGAAGGTGATAATGAGATATCTTTGATACTACTGATAAAAATAATACAACGCTGGCGATGATGATGGTAAGATGATAGCTGAAATGACACAATCACGAAAATGATGACGAAGACAAGACGATGAATGTCATTATGGGATGAGTATGTACGTATGCATGCATGAATGATTGTATGCATGTATGTATCTATGTATGCATAATTGTATGCATGTGTGTGCACACGTGTAAATGTATGTGTGGATTTATGTTAGTATGCATGCATGCATGTATGTATGAATGTATGTATGTGTGTATGAATGCATGCATGCATATATGTATGTACGTATGTATATACCAATACATATGTGTGGTTATATGTGTGTATGTGTATGTGGGCATGGAATTAAATGAAATTTGCATTCCAATTTTCTACACGTCATATTTAGTCAAGAACATAAGAAACCTCATTTCATCATTTTTTTCCTGTTATTTTTATCATTTTTACTATCTTTCGTTCTTCATCTGATTTCGTTCTATTAGGCTTTTCTAGAGTTTTTTTTCGTTTACATCTTTGTTTTTTTGCTTTCATTTATTTATTTTCATTTTTTACCATCATAGTAGTAGTTGTTGTGACAGGAGTAGTAGTAGTAGCAGCAGCTGTAGCAGCTGTAGTACATGCAGTAGCAGCAGCAGTTGTTGAAATAAATTAAGTAGTAAAATTGGTAACCGTAAACTAATGATAATACCTTGCTAGTTGTAACAATCGTAAAACTGCAAGCATCTAATAACAATAGAGAAGAAACATGATTCTTTGATGGCAATGTAATGACATAGAGCATTGCTGACAATAAAAATACGAAAGAATAACAATTTGAATCTGACAAATCACATATTAACGGATAACCTCTGAAAATAAATTTGTTTTCATGACTGCAAGAACAATTTGTATGAAATTTTCAGGGAATATGGAATGATGTTGAAAATCTGAATATAAAACTGCAAAGGACCTATGTACGACGCGAATGATGATATAGGTGAATAGTTTTTATAAAAAATATCAGCAGAACGCTATGAGTTTGTTGTGATTTTTCTTCATGTGTTTTTGTCATCCTGCTTTAGTTTTTTTTTGGTTGAATTTTTTTTTGTTTATTACGTGGATTTAAAAAAAATTATTTTCATAGCCATATTTTTTCTAATTATATTTTATCCCTTTATTTAATGGAAACGCTCCTATGCGTAGATAGGTCCTTAATAAGATGGCATATTTTATGACCTCGCAAAATAACAGCCGAAATGTTGGAACATGAGAAAAATTAAGTTGGAAATGAATTTTAAATAATTTATGGGCCACGTTTTTTCGATTTTATGCTATTATTTTGTTTGTAATTCTAATCTTTTTTCAAAATGTTTGTTAAATTGTTCTATGTCCATCAGTTCATCTTCATGATGCAATTTATGATTTCATTTGCGATTAAACCGTTCAAAATGTAGTTTGTTTAAATGCATATTTTCATTCATAGATTCATGGAAATGATGTGCACTTGTGTGTAATGTATCTATGCATGTTGTGTGTGTTTTGCTTTAAATGTATGTGTTGGCCTCTGTGTGTGTGTGAGTAGGTGTGTGTGTGTGTGTGTGTGTGTGTGTGTGTGTGGAATGTTTGTGGACAGCGTGCGCGCCAACGTGTCAGCCACATTAAATAGAATAATGACAGCAGGTGCGTAAATAATTTAGCGTTTTTTACTGCGCACGTGATCTTCATATGTGTTGTGCTCTGAATGATGAAGGTATGTGACTTCTTTGTATGAGCAGATCTATGTGTTGGTATCTGTAACATTGTACTTGCCCTTTTGTTTGTGTCTATGTCTGCCATAGTTTTGATTTTGTTATCTTTGTTTCATTTTAATTTTATCTTAGTTTCTTTTGTGTCTCGTTTCAACTAAATTTTTCCTACAAGTTTTCATGTACAAATCAAACATGTCTGTTTGTGTATGTTTGCTATTATTTAAAATTAAGAACGCGTTTAACAGAGCCTGGACTTTCAAATGTTCCTGCATTTATATTTCTGCATACATTTGCGTTAAAAAAGTAAAAAGTTGTTTGCTTGACAAACGGCATCTCAGTAAAATGTTTGCTTAAGAAAATTAGCAACATGTGTTTTCATATAGGAATGCCTGTTTTTTCATGACGTTGTGAGTGTGTGTGGAAATTTCTGTGAGAGTAGGTTCGCAAGATGCCAACACAACTAGGGGATGGGGTGGAGTTTTAAAGTGAGTGAATAGTTTCAGGCCATCATAACAATGGCAGTTGGTGAGATCATGTAAAGGGAATATTTTTTAAAATTGGAAAGTTGTAAAAAAGTAAGTTAAAATAAAAAATTGGCGACTTTAAAATTTCTTAGCGTCTTGTTATTATGCGTTATAGTAATTACAATTTTTATAAAAAAAAATTACAGCCAGTTTTAATTGTATAAGTTTGTGAAGGTGAATGCGTTTTGGTGCGCACCCACATCAAAACTGTGGCATGGTGTGGCGTAGGTAGGGAGGTGAGCTTTTAAAATTTCGTGTTTTAAAAATATGAATCCCTTGCCTTATATGCTTGCCGTGGAGTGGGTGAGGCAGCTAATTAATAATGCACAATTACTTCTAAATTTAGGCACATGTGCACGTGTGTTTGTGTGCGTGTGTGTGTATGTGTGTGTATGTGTGTGTGTGTGTATGTGTGTGTGTGTCTTGTAATCGCATTCTTTCACATAAATCCTCTAATACGCGTGCCGGACATTTTTATAAAAATGATAAGGCTTGATACTATCATTACTGTTCATGTGTCTGTCTGCCTAACATATTCATTCGTCACGTTAATGCTGCTTGCTGGATCACAATTTTTTACACGTTGTATTGTTATACATATCTAATATGTATGTGCCAGATTTAGATTTAATGTTATTTTAGTATATATTATTTATAAAAAAAAAATTTATAAATTTGAATAAAAAAATGGAAAAAAAACGCATGCATGTATATGTATTTTTATAGGCACATGTATGTATGTATAGACAATAGGCGTGGGTTTTCCATTTCCAGATGCATATAAAAGCGGAAAGATAATTCCTTTCCGAGGTGGATGCAATTTAGAATGCTGATGCAAATGCATTTTTTCATGATTTTAAAAAAATATTTTCCAGTGAATATTGTTATGATTTTTCTTAAATAATTTTTGTCGGCTGTGTCTTTTGTGGTAAGTTTAGCGATTTTAAATTTTATAGTAAAAAAAATATTTTTTTATAATAAAAAAAATTTTAGTAATTTTTCAAAGATTGATTTTAAAAAAATTTTCAATTTTCTTTTTTACATTTGGTATATTTCTTTGTTTGTGATTTAAATGTTTATCATCACTGTTGAGGTTACAACTTGAGAAAAATTTATTGGTAAAAATCTATATGTAATTTGATTGCTATATTGGTTATTTTTCTCCACATTGGTTATTGTTACACTGCTTCTTATCAGATTATAAAATAATGAAAGTACACATATGGGTTGGTTTCATCTTTATTGTATGTTTTCAGATTTATAAGTGAACAAGCAATATGAAATAAAAGTTGACGTTGAATGTTATTAATATGTCATTTGAATTGAATCTCACTAATTAACACTTCTGCTTTTCGACTTCTGTCTTGTTCTCGTTCTTCTGGCTGTCAACTGGTTACTGATTATACGAAACATATCAAACTTCAAATATATCACAGTATTCCTTTCTTTACCTTCTGTGTAGTTTCAGCCATGCTCTTTTATTCTAACTATTTTGAGTTGTGCTGTCTATTAAATTATACAAAATGTATGGCAGACGTATATGTATAACCTAATTTAACTAAATATTTTAATATATTGAATGTGCGATGTGTATCATATAGAAATATATTCATTGATTAAATTAAATTTTCACGTTAATTTATCTGGTACTTAAAATTTTATAAATACTTTTAAAAATGAAGCTAAGGTGTGTTTTATATAATACGCAATTCAAAATTTTTAATGTCAAGTGAAATAATTTTTTGTAAGGAAATTTTTTATAAACGTTCAACAAGAGCATAAACCTCATTCAGGCAGTTAAAAAGTTAAAAATTCAAGTCAGGAGAAAATTTATCCAGAGAACATCAACATTCTTGCGGTTGCTGATGTAACAAAATTAAATTTTCATCACCGTCATCTTCGCCATCTCCGTTTTAGTCATCGTCATCATCAGCAACGTTATTATCATCATCACCTGTATCATCAACATTATTATCAACCGCACTGTTATCAAGGTTACTATCCTCATCATTTTATCTTTCCCAAACATCACGATTATTATCGTAAGAAATATAATCATCATTTCTCCATCAACATCAACATTACCATCATCATCGTAATCATTTCAATCATAACCATGACAACCAACAAACAACAAAGAACAATAACCAAAGAAAGATTCTTTCAACAAAAAAATACACAATAGAGTATATATTATTTGTAATGGTCGGGTTTTTGATTTGTCGTGCGCTACATAATTTTTTTCATCACGCTACATCCTTTTCCTGTCTCGCTGCATTCTGTGTTCAAGCATCATGAAAAAGAGGTGAATTTCACTGGATATGTCTGCTAGTCTGTTTTTCTGTTTGTGTGTGTGTGTGTGTTTGTGTGTCTATTATTTTGTTTGTCTGTATTTGTTTTTTGTTTCTGTAAATATATATGAGTGAGTATGTGTGTTTACATGTCAAAAAGTGTGTAAGTGTAGGTAGCTGTGTATGAATGGATGTTCACACATGTGTTTCTTTAAAATTTAAATGTTATTGTTTGTGTGGCTGAATATTTGTTTTAGTGTTTCTATGTGTGTATGCATTTATGTTACAAAAATTCAATTTGAACCATTGTAATAAATATTTATGTATGTATTTGATTTCTTTCATTATATTTTTAATGTTTTGAACATTCACCGATGTTAAGAATTACGTTACGGAGATTGTTCAAGAGTAAATGTTTTTATGAAAGTTCAAACTATCAAGCAACTGCAACTAAAGTTGAAACTTCTATTTGATATCATTAATGTTTTAAGAGTTAAACATTCCGATATTTATGTTAGCAATGAATGTAACAACTATATATTTTTTGAAAACACCGATAGGACCAGAAAAAAATTCCCACAAAATCAATAAGTAAACCAATAATAAAACGTACAATATCAATAAAAACACACAGGTTGAACTCCCAAATTTCATCATCCACACACAAAGGACAGAACAAATTTGGCGGGAAAACTAAATGACGCCATTCATATGTTCGGAACATACGTCATCGGTTGACATGGCAACTCATAAAAATATATTGTTGTACTATAAGAAGTTGTTGTTGTTGATGTTGTGGTTCTAGTAGTAGTACTATTTGTGCGTGTATAACAGCCATTCCCAAACTTAGAAGTGAGAGAAAATAAAAACAACATTCACACCAACTACATCAACAACGAAAACATCATCAACAACAACATCAACAAAAACATTAACAATAGCACTAAAAATAGCAGCAACAACAATAATAATAATAACAACAACAACAACAATGTCCAGAACGAGGAGGCTGTGGTTATTTTTTGCCTTCATATGCGTGACAACATTCTGTTGGATGGTCATGCTGTCCTCGCAAGATCACAACATTGTTGACAACATGTTGAGATACAGTGTGAACGTTGTTCTCGTCAACAAGCAACACAAATTTTTACACCAACGACACCTTCAACAACAAAAACACGAGCACGAACAACACAAAGAGATCATCAAATTAGAACAACAAAACAACAAAACAGCAAGTGCCTTAAATGTTGAAGTCGCACAGATTTTTGACAAATTTCACAGAATGCACGGGGAGGTAAACGTGAGTAAGATGATATTCTACAAAATAACAACAAAACCGTTAAACAACGACACGCACGGAAATGATTTTAACAAAACGTCAACAACATCTAAACCACAACAACAGTTTGTTCCAAAAATCGCGCACATAATTTGGTTTTATCCGAATGAGACGGAGTTTCGATTCCATCAAGCGATGAGCCTCCTGAGTCTGCAGAGATTTTTCAAGCCACGAAAAATTTTTTTCTGGCACGATACATTGCCGACTGGTCGCTGGTGGCTGTTCGCTCAACAAATCGTTGCACATTTCCTCCTAGTACCTTACAAAAGACCAACAAAAATATTCAACTACACAGTATCAGTTCCCGAACATCAGTCTGATGTGGCGAGAATACAACTTCTACGCGAGTACGGCGGCTTGTACATTGATCTGGATGTTGTTCTTCTGCGACCACTCGATCCTCTCCTCGAGTACGAAACGACCATGGGCGCTGAAACTCCCAGCCAACTTGGCAGTGGCTTCATTCTGGCCAAGGAAAATTCAGCGTTTCTCAAACTCTGGCTCGATAGTTACTCAAACAACTTTAACGATAACGATTGGAATTATCACTCGACCATCATGCCGATGAAGTTAGCCAAGCAACACCCACAGCTCGTTCACATCGAATGGTTTTCCATAAATAGACCGAACTGGTTCGAAAGAGATTTTCTCTACCGAAAGGGCAAACTGTGGGACTGGAGCGAGAACTACGCCGTGCACCTGTGGTACCGTGAATGTCCCGACGACTACAACCCGACGAACGTTCGCGAGATGAATACGACGGTGGCTGAAGTTTTCACATTCATCTACTTCAATGAAAGGCCGCAGTGGAAAGGTGGATGACGCCGTTTCTTCTGATGAATCACGAAGCTTCAAAAAAGTAAAATGAAATTAAAAAAATAAGAAATTTAAAAAATGAATAAATAGAAAAAATACGATGATTTGAATGCTTTGACAGTTGAAAATGTTTTGAATGTATGTACTTTGTGGAAAGTAATAATGCAGATGGCAAGCGAAATGTAGAGGAAGTGGTTGGCTCGCTGTTAATTACACTTTTTTAACTTTCAAATGTTGACTTTATGTTATTATCACTATTATGAACGTTCATTATATTCATTGCAATTATTATTTTATATTTGAAATAAATAATATTGTCCAAAACACTATGAACCAGGTTATTTCCTTTGATGTTGTTGCGATAGTTTGAAATGGTTTTTGTTGTTGTAGTTTGTATGGTTTGCACTTGTGTGAATTTAGTTGTTGTTGTGTAAATTTGGTTGTTGCTGTGTTGTTAGTTTGGTTGCCGCAGTTTCCATTGTCCAATCGAGCACCATAACTTGGTTCAAGTGGCCTACATCTTTTT
The DNA here is from genome assembly GCF_000326865.2 of Helobdella robusta. Classification (NCBI taxonomy): domain Eukaryota; kingdom Metazoa; phylum Annelida; class Clitellata; order Rhynchobdellida; family Glossiphoniidae; genus Helobdella; species Helobdella robusta. Next base: position 2,556,299 of record NW_008703571.1, read on the forward strand.
TTGTAAACTATTTTCGTATTCCTGTCTTTCTCTATTGATTTGCGAACATGTTTTTGTCTGTTTGATTATTTTCGTGGTGTGTGTACGTTCATGTATGCTCGTTTACGTTTGTCTCAATTTTGTCTAGATATATGTTCATCTATAAATTAGAGGTTTACAATTTTGTACCTATCTGCGTTTTTGTAAGCATTTTGGAGATTGTGTGTATATTATTTCGTGAGTTGCCATATATTTTATGTGCGTGCATACATGTGTGTGTGTGTGTGTGAGTGTGAGTGAGTGAGTGTGTGAGTGAGTGAGTGAAGAGAAGGAGAGAGAAAGTGTGTTGAACGGTGAATGATGAATGTTGAAAGGAGTTGAACTTTTTTGCAAGGGTGACTTGATGTGCGTACACGAACAGGTCCTTACGTATGTGCCCACAAGCACGTTGTCCCTTTGTGTAAAAGTTTATTTACACTAATGAAAAGTACTCCGACCGTTTGATTGATCGTTCGATTGACTGATTGATTGGCTGGTCTATTTATTGATCGGCTGGTCGGCTGATTGATTGATTGGCTAGCCGGATGACTGATTGATTGATTGGTTTCATTGTCACACCAGCTACAAAAAAAAACTGTTTGAAAGAAAAAATACATAATGGAACGAACGAGCGAACAACTGAGTGATTGATTGATTGATGGATGGCGTGGATTAGTGAATGAATAAATGAAGAGCTGAATAGTAATCAGTTCTGTTAAGAGATAAGATACCACAATTTTTTGTAACACTAACAACTACAACCACAACGACAGCGAAAACAGTTCAGTTATAATAGTTAAATATAAAAACCATGTAACAATACAAACATGATAATCGATAAATGTTTATAGGTTGAAACAACATCGTCATCGTCAAATTCACAAGCCACAAACTAACAGCTTGTTTAATTTATTTAAAATAACATTTTTGTCTAACGTCAATTTTGCTGAATAATTCACATGGAACCCAATTGGACGCTTTTGCTCCTGAAAATAATTTACATCGGTTAAAATCATTTTTTTCATATCAAATTTTTTTCAAACTTTTGTTTCTTTGTTTCATTCTTTTAATATATATGAAGTAACCCTATTTTTTTAAGATTGTTTCGTTATTTTGAATGATTTTTTTCATAAAAAAAACTAAACACACTCACATAAACACACTGACACACACGAACGCACACACACACAAACACACACACCACACACGCATACCACAAAGAACACACACAAAGACAAGTTTATTATTTTCCTCTCACTACTATCGCCACTCGAGCTACTGCTATTATCGCCTACTACCATGACGCTAATATCGCTACTACTCTCACTGCAGTAAATACACTTTCACGCAAATTAGATTGTAAAAAAATTGAAATTAACTTCCTAAATGTAATTTTTCATAATAAAATAAGAATATCATATTTCCAGGAAAGCATGAAACATTAACGAAAGCATGAAACATTAATGAAATAAAAGGAGAACTAATCTCAAAATTAAAAACTTTGAAATTAGAAATAAAATAATTTTAATCAGACATACAGGGAGAAAAATTTGAGCAAACCAGCAAAGAAGCAATTAAAAAATTCAAACAATTCTAATCACTGTTTTCAAGAAAATGAAGATATCTAAAAACACTCTTTAAAAATGTTTAAACTTAAAAAATAAATTAACTGATTCATGCAAACAATATTTGAAAAATGTTTATACCAAAACCAATATCAGAATCAAATCGAAGAAAATATGAAATCAAACAAAATCAAAATTACGATTTATAGAGAGAACGACCAAAATCAACCAACAACAACAAAAACCACAACAACAACAACAATAGACAATGACAACAACAACAATAGACACCAACAACAACAGACAACATAAGCCAACCGACAACAACAAACCAAACAACAGCAGCCACTTGAAGAGATACACTTTGAAAATTTCCCAAACGACTCCGCGGTACAAAACACGGAATGGGAATTGCTTTCGTTTGATCTAAATTCCTTATTGTTGCGCGGTTTTCTGCTCTTATGTGCGTGTGTTTGTGTGTACGCGTGTGTGCGCCTGCATGTGTGTGTGTTTGTGTGTGTGTGTCTGTCAGTTTGCATGTATGTATGTATGTATGTATGTTTTTTTTTATAAACGCTTGATATAATTTACTTTTATCGGTTATTTAAAACTTCACGTATTTGAACAACAGACTCTATCGTCATAATCATTGCCATCATAAGCAACATTATCATCATCCTCATTGTCACCTTAATTGTATAAACTGATGATGATGATGAGAAGGAGAAGGAGGAGGATGATGAAGATGGCGAACAAAGCACCCATAATATTAATCAAACGACAGTGGGATAGGCTTAAGAGTGCTTGTTCCTCGTTTGGCATTGTTTGCTCGTTTGCTTGTGCAATTTTTTTTGTTGGTTCGTGCATTTATATGTATGTATGTTTGTACGTTTGTTTGAATTGTTGTTTGTTTGCATGCTTTCAACCGACCGACTAGCCATCCAACTAACCAATGACAACAAGCCGACAGATCAACCAACCAACCAACCAACTAGACTAGCCAACCAACCAGCCAACCAACCAGCCAACCAACCAACCAACCAACCAGCCAACCGACCAACCAATTAATAAACCAACCGACCGACCGACCGACCGACCGACCGATCAACCAACCAACCAACCAACCAACCAACCAACCAACCAACCAACCATCCAACCAACCAACCAGCCAACCAACCAACCAACCAACCAACCAACCAACCAACCAGCTAACCATCCGACCAACCGACCAACCAATTAATAAACCAACCAACCAACCAACCAACCAGCCAACCAACCAATTGACCGACCAACCAACCAACCAGCAAACCAACCAGCCATCCAACCAATTGACCGACCAACCAACCAACCAGCCAACTAACCAGCCAACAAACCAACCAACCAATCAATGCATACGTCATCGAGCAAACATTTGTTATCATCCAACCGACTGCGACATCTTAATGCCCATAAATGTGATTGATGGATGGACCGCAGACAGAATGAATAAATAAATTAAAGAATGAATTGATTGATAGATGGATAGGAGGATGGATGGATTGGTGACAAATAAATGAGTGATTGGATGTATGGAATAATGGATGACGGAGATTTTAAATGATGGAGCGAATGAAAAAGAATGAAGATGTTACAAATGAACATGTAATTGTATCCAACGCAAATTTGTATTTTAAATTTTTACTAAAAAATAGTATGAATTGAGTTATAATTTAAATAAATAAATTAAAATTTAATATTCAAATTGTCAAATTAATCAAAATTGACTAACAAGACATAAAAATTTATCCCAGAAGCAACAACCGGGTGATAATAATACCACTAGTTATAATATTAATAATGTAAATAATAATAACAAATAATAACAACAAAAACAAAGTCAAGAAAGGCAATTTGCTGATGAGTAAAAAATTAAACGAGTGTGTCAATACTGTAGTGAAGGTGGCTTGATGGATCATCCTTGCTTAGAATTACTCATGTGGACAGAGTGTAAATGATGATGATGGTGTCATCATCATTGTCCTCTTTTTCCTCTTCTTTCTCTTCCTCCTCCTCCTCCTCATCAATATCATCGCGATCATTTGTTATTTGTTATCATCATCATCTCATCATCTCATTCGCTATCATCATCATCAACAACATTATCCCAATAGCCACCATCACACTATTGAAATAATCACTACTACTATGTATGCAAAAAACAGTGCATTATATTAATTGAATAAATAGGATGGAAATGAATCAAAATGACCAAAACCTACCATCCTCATCATCATCATCATTTCTATCATCACCATCTTTGTCATTGTCGTAAGTATCAACTTTTTCCATCATTGTTATCACCATCATCTTTTTTATCATTCACCTGGCAAGGACTGAGTCTCCAATCTATTTTGGCTGGTCTCATTCAGTTCTTCCCAAAAAAATGTACTATTTATTAATCGTTCGAAAAAAATCTACTTTATCATCATCATCATTTATCATCATCATCATCGTTATAACAATATAATGCCAACATGATCTGTGATAAACCATTATGAAATATTATATTAAAAAATGCCAGTTTGAATGAAATGTATTGCATTTGTACATTGAAATGAAAACAAAACTAAAATAATACAAAACACGAATGATTCATTTTCATCCTATTCATCATTCAATGAATATAATGTATATTGTTTTTTTGCATACATACATGCACGAACGAAGTTTATCAAATAATACATTAATCAGCTTTTTTGGAAAAAAACACATCTCAAAGAGATAAAAAAAAATCAAAATGGAAAAACTCGATGAAGCAGTTGAACATTAGTAAATGTCTAAGCAAGGATTCATTTTAAAGGTGAAGGTTTATAAATAATGAAAAACAAAATCACCAGAGACAAATTTAACGAAATTAAAAAAAAACCATGACTCAATTAATTAAAAATCATATTAAATGAAGTAGGCTGATAAATTTTCCAATGAGATTACAATATTTTTTCCTTAATTTTGTTGGAAGAAGATTAATATTTATTGGTAGGAGCGGTCTGGAGATGTCGATCTAGTTTAATAGAGAAAAAATAAATGAATCTTAACGGAGCTCAACACGCTGAGCCGGGCAAATGCAATTAATATCCGGTCTTTGTGTGTGTGTGTCTGTGTGTGTGTCTTTGTGTGTGTGTGTGTGTGTGTGTGTTTGTCTTTGTGTGTCTGTGTGTTTGTGTCTGTGTGAGTGTGTTTGTGCGTTGCTTGTTCATCTAAAGTTGATTGCTTTTAATTCTACTATCCAAGCAAATACCTACATGTATTGATGCATTATTACTAACATGTATTATAGTTCAGTACTTGCATTTATATCAAGGATTTATTGAACAGCAGATATTGCATCGCCTAAAAAAATATGTTTTAAAATTAGAATTAGTAAAAAATCCAAGCCCCTACTATGTTCCGATTTTGAGAAACAACATCTGCAAAGTTGATGTCTCCATACAATTCTTATCAGAAATTAAAAAAATGAAACAATAAAACAACTTTATAAAAAAAATATAACAACGACGAAAAACAATTAGTCTGGAGCGAAGCATTTATGGCAAAATTGCCAGTAGCAATAATAAAAGAAACATGATTAAAAATGCAACAACAAACAAACCAGCCACAATAAAATAAACAAAAAACCTTGAATCACTGCCTTAAATCTCAGCAGGACCCAACAAAACCAACAACAACACAAAAGACTACATCAAAAACAACAAACAAACAAAAACAAAATCATTTTGCACAACGACACGACCAACCCCAAATAACAACAACAAAACCAGCATTGATTTACTGGAAAAAATGCAAAAAAAACATGAAAAAAGAAAAAACAATTTAATATGCATTATTTCCATGACCTCCGTGAACTCTTTAAATCAAGAGTCACAACTTTCGAGAAAAGATTTTTTCATGAGAATTTTTACTTCTGCACATCAAACGTGAAATTTCTTCAAGCGTTTTAACAAATGTTTTCCCAATTAAAAATTTTATTTTCATTTTTAAAAAAATCAGTGATTTCTTTTTATTCGCTCAGCCAAGCTTTTTTATCTAATTTTTGTTGATATATTTCCAGTAAAACAAGTTTAATAGTTTCACTGTTTACCTATATAAATTTACAATATCAACATTCAAAAACCATATGTATATACCGTGTATTTTTATTACTGCTATGACAGGTAGTTGGTTGCAGTATCAAAAACTATTGTTGTTGTTATTCACTTTTTTAACATTTTTAACATTACAACCAATATAATTTACATAGATTTGCTGAGTGTTTGTTGAGAGCCTTGGGAACTGAAAATAATTTGTCGAGGAAGACCATAGCCCTGAATAAAGTCTGATTGGAGTACTCTTTTAGCTGGCTGGGTTTTGAAATTCTGATGTTTTTAATAATTTTTTGCTCTGAATTAAAAAAAATAATTTAAAAAAGTTGTCAAAGATCGTTTACATTAGAAGAAGTTTCAAATAGAAAATAATTATAATATGGTCATGAAATGAACTCACAAAAAATTGACAAAATTTTGAAGGGATAACATTACAATGAGTGTTAAATTTTGAGGTAAGAATGTAAATTCATATCATGAAAACTTCACAAAAGCAACAACAGAAGCAACAAAACCAACCAACAAACAGTCGAAGATAAATAAATCAGCAGTAAAAACAAACAAAAAGAAACAAACGCACAGCACAAAATGAAAAAAACTCATTCAGCCTGGACAAAAATAAAAGTTCCTACTTAATTAGTCAAAGCATACATTCAGCACTAGAACTACACATGTGTGCATTCACACACGCGTGCACACACACACACATATTCACACACACACACTCACACACATATATACACACATACTCTCAACATACACTTTCCCACATAAATGAACAACCACAAACACTCATATACAGAAGACACACGCATACAGGCACACATACCACACACACACATACTTTTACAAACAAACACACGCAACCACACATACCTTTACTCGCACATACACACACACACACGCACACACACACTCACCACAGACGACCGAACTGAAAATGTTTGTTTATTGCAGATGCTATAGCACTTGATATCTCCCATAAGAGTGACATTTTTAAATTTAGAATTAGATATGTATGTTTTTACTTATGTGTATTTATAGCAGTCGGTCATAATTTTTGCCTGGAACTGCGTGTGTGTATATGCGTGCATATGTATTTATTACATCGTGGTTGTGGTTTTTGTTCATTCTATTTGTACATTTTTATTTACCGAATGTATTTACATAATTATAAACAGAACGCAAACATGTTAACGAAATGGTATTAATAACTAGTTTGAAAAAAATGGATAAGAAATTACTAAAAAATAATTATCCGATCCCATTTTTCTAGAAGTGATAATTAAAAAATGGAAACATTTACATTAGATGCTAACATTTCTTACGCCAAACACCCAACAACAATAAAATATTATTTCGTAAAAAAAGCTTATTATTTTGCTCCATTCTACCATCAGACTTTATAATTAGAAATTGTTAGTGACGTCTGAAGCATGCATGCAATCATTCATTTACGCATACACACACGTATGCAAACAAACATACACGCATATTGTTATATTGCTCGCTCTTCGCCCCATTCTACAACACATAGTTCGTTCTTGGGGAAACGACTCACCCATTATTGTTAGTAATATTTATTATTGTTTAATGTTATAACGAAACTTAAATTGTGAAATTGAATAACGTTAATAAAAAGAATGTAAAGGCTATCTAAAAATGTTCAAATGTGCTAGAGTGTGTTAAGTCTTAAAAAGTGTTTAAGAGATAGCTAAAATTTTTTAACTTTTTTTAGATTATATGCTTGCCTATTATATACTAGGAGACCGTGCTCCCTAGAGTTTATCTAATTTTCTAACTCTTTCTAATTAGTCAGTCCCTATTGTATGTCTTATTACTTAGAGTATTATGTGTCGTTCTGATTAATTATACGTTATTTTATCTTATATTGAGCTGCTTTATGTCTGTAAATTTGCTGTCTCGTCTTGAACTACTTTTATAACTTAACTATCATTATAATTACATATCCACTTTAACATATATCTATATACAACCTATATTTACTCATAACTTAAATCATCGCTCACACGTATATAGATTCACATACATACATATAAATACATACATACACATGCAAACATATACAAAGTCACACGCTACACAACTATATACACACATTCACAACACACAAACATACACACACATTACACATGCATACACATACACATATATACATACACACATACACACACAGACATACTCATACACATATACATACACACATACATACGTACGTGTAAATCATTATTTCTACCATGGAATATACGCTATACGCACGTACATAAAGCACACACACGCAAATAACTTTACTTATACTTTCACATATAATAAAAATTTGCCCACACACACACACACACACAATAACAAACACATACTTACACGTACATTTATTCACATCTTTTTAAACATTTAGAAATTTTTATTTACATTCATTTGCTAGTTTTGTAGTATGCATGTTTAACGAACACTTTCCACGCGTGCGTTTAACACATTATACAAATATAGAAATGTGTTTGTTATTTGTTGCAAACAGCAGTTACAAAAATAAATGATGTTCCCCTAGCCGGCCATCAGTCACATTCATAAGTCATCAAAATGTTGTTTTTTTTGTTTGTATCCTTTTTTTTGTTTGTATCCTTTTTTTGTATCGCGTGTTTGCATGTCTGCGTGTGCATGTGAAAATGCATATATAATTTGTTTCCCGGCGCATGCTGCTGTCAATATGTGTATATTTATGCGCGCGCGCGCGCGCGTGTGTGTGTATAGGTGTGTGTGTGTGTTGGTAGGTAGGTCTTTTTATTAGTGTGTACGTATATTTTAAGGATTTTGTCTGATTGGTCTTTTCTGTGAAACTTATGAAACCCTAAAGAAAACAAGGTAATTAGGAATTTTGTTCAATTCCAACGCATGCTCAAGCAACTAATTAGCACGCTTCAGTCCGGCAAATTAATTCATAATAATTAAAGACGTATATAGGTAACTAAATTTTTACTTTTTCGCAAAACAAAATCCTTCGAACAATTTGACTCAACTTTTGATAGCTATTCTCATATAAAACCTAATTATAAATTATTCTTTCTTCAATATTACTCTAGTGTTTGAGACTACATCTATTATAATTTTTTTTAATATAATCTAAAAATTATTTAGCAGATCTTACAGCAATGGAACCCAGTGCAATAAGCGACACATTTGCAGACCCACATGCAAACATTTCCTCACAGACGCCGTATGACACTTAAAGTTCACCGGCTTGAAAGAGGAATAAGTGAGTTAATAAGAAACGACCGTGACTCATGTTCCTTCAACTCCAATCCCATGATGTACATTCTCCACTTCTTTCACTTCTACTATACCACCATCATTAATACCATTACTACTAATACTACTACTGCAAGTATTAATATAACCTGTCTATACTGCCATTTTTTAAACAAATGTTTTTAATCTTACTACAACATACCAATACTGATGTTACTACTGCTAGCCATTTGATTAAACTCGCATTACTACTACGGACAAAATTACTACTACCCTTACTACAACTATAATTAATCTGCAGCTACCATTATATCGATTTGTTGAACTTGCAAATTTACTTTGATGAACATTATGCGCTAATGTATGTCTGCCATTAACCAGTGAAGGAAACATCAAGGAGTGTACAACAACAACAACAACAACAACAACAACAACAACAACAACAACAACAACAACAACAACAACAACAACAACAACAAAAACAACAACAACAACAACAACAATTATACGCTAACTCCACAACTGTTGCTTGAACACACAATAACATCAAATAAAACAACAAATGAAATGAAACTGCTGTTATATATTTTTTATGATTAGTTAGCATAAACATTTTTTGCCGATTTCAAAATGTTTTTGTTCGTTGGTATGAAAACTGCTTATCTATAATTCAGCAGTAGTGTTAAGCACAATTGAAAATGAAACTGAAAAATTTCACTAGCAAACAACGACAGTTTTATGAGAAACCATTTGTAATTTTTAAATCATATGATAATAAAACCCTCTTTGTGTATATGCAATATCAAAGATTTTTAATAAAAACAAAAATATATGTTAACACATTTTTGCAACAACATCCTCAAACAAATAACAACATTGGCAAACACCTCAGAAAAGCAACAAAAACTTCACAAAACGACACAAAAACCTGCACCAACATAACACGGCATGTTTTTAAGCATGAGTGGTCACTGCAGTCGCGACAAGTGCAGCCAGTAAGCAGACAGCAGGCACATTCACCTTTGCGGTGATTGATGTTTTGAACTGACCGGGCTTCCTTTTTGATCCCAGCCAATGTGATTAATGACCGATTGCACGCTCTGATTTGCACTGATGATTGCTTATTGGTTGAAGGAAAGGAGACGAATGATAATGACCGCGGTCACGTGATGATGGTGACGCTGATGATGACTACGTGACGGCGATGACGATGATGATGACCGCTATCTAAAAACTACAAGAGAGTACTTAAATGCTGATAAAAGTGACAATTATTATCTTGTTGAAAAACCGTGGTGTTGATGATGATTACGATGATGATGTTGATGCTAACAATTATAATGATGACGATAAAGATGAGGATCAGGGTGGGTGACGATGATGATGATGAGGAGGAGGATGATGATGATGATGATGAAGGATGATGATGGTGACGATGATTGAATGTTTGTACTGTTGTCACGTACTTTATATCTAATCTTCATCAACTTTGATGACGATGCAGTGCGGTGGTGATAATGATGACGGTGATGGCCTAGATAATGACGGACGATGATGATAAGGATTATCATAAAAATCGTGATAGTCGTGATGGTGAGAATTATGATTAAAAAAGAAAATGATATAAAAGATAAGATTAACGTTAGCGACAAAGATGATGATGATAAAAATGATAAAAATTGATAATGATATCTGAAATGATATCTGCAATGATGGTAAAAATAATGACAACAATGATAATGATAGTGAAAAGGATGAAAAATAAAGTAGGGGGAGGAAAAAATAGAAGATGTTCATAAAGACAAGAAAGATAAACTTTAAGAACATTCCTGTTATCATCATCATCTTCTTCTTCATCCTCCTTATCCTCATCTTTATCTTCATTCGCATCTTCATCATTCTCATCGTCATCATCATCATCAACCATTTCAAAACGATAATACAAAACAGAGTTATTGAAAACCCCGAAAGACAAATGCCTAAGTGTTGTCGAATCGATCGCATGGAATAGTAAAAGAAATAAAAAGTTGTAAAGAATGTAAATGGTCGAACATATCTCGTGTCGAACGCAGTTAAAATAGCATCTCCTCGCTGTTGCTTCTTTGCTTCTTCTTCTTACGTTTTTTTTTCTTTTTGAAAATCTTCTCCCGCGGGTGCCATCAACGCGTTTCATTTCCGTTTCCTGTTTTCAATAATTTCAAGTTTTACTTACTCGCTATTGTCTTTTTTCTTGGTTTGTTTCTATTTTTGTTTCATGAGTTTTTTAATGTTTTTCAAATATTTTGAGCATTTTTTTAAAAAGATATTTTAGACAATTTTTTTATTGCACCAAAGTTTTAAATAAATCTCTTGAGGATTGAATGTAATACGATATTTTTTTTTCCAAATTTATTTGACAACAAAAAGTCAGGAGATCAAAAAAGTAACAAAAGTACTTGTGAAGACCACCACGACTAAAATCAAACAAAAAATTACAATAATAGACTAATAATAATAATACATTCACAAAATTAGTTAAATACATTTAGCAACCATGTTAATAAAAAAATGCATCGCATAAAAGAAGTAAAAAAAAAGTACTGAATCACAAAACAAAATGAAGGTCATACATAAACACAGTCAATTAGCACGCCCATATGTCATAACAGCGTCTTTTGCACATAGCTTAAATCCCTTCAAAGGCAGATGTGATTGACCATCCATGGTCAAATCATTCCATAATTTTGGACCCCTTATTATCCAGCTACGTTGGTAGGTGGAAGTTTTAAATTTTTTTAACAACAATTGACCACGTTGCCTGGTAGTTGTCTGAACCCTATCAAAAAAATTTAACTGCTCATAATCTTTATTAATAAGTATATTTATTAATCTTTATTAATGTTAATAACTTTGGGTTTTTATATTCTTATATTCGTTTTTAAAATTACTTTTTATTTTTAAACGTAAATTTCTATGTGTTGGCAGTTACATCTGCCTGTATGTTTATTGTGTCTTCATAATGTTTTTGTAAAATTTAATTTTAATCAACTCTTCAATGCATCCTTTATAATAATGACGATGATGACAATCATGATGAAGTTAAGAGTTCTTGAGATGATAATGATGTTGTTGTTGTTGTTGATGATGATGATAAGGGAGAGGAGGTGATGTGAGCCGATTGTATGTTACCTTTTATTATATTAACGTCTGTAATTGGTTGTCGATGTGCACATTTCTTGCGTGTCCGTACGT
>NW_008703571.1:2573494-2604663 GCF_000326865.2 Helobdella robusta
ATATTCATCACCATCATCGACAGATGTTAGAAACATAGTTGATTAGCCATATTATTATTAGAATGACAGAAATTTATGGATTTTTTTTTATCAGAACGTAAACGAACGTGACGAGTTTATTCTGAAACAACATTATCAACTTTAGTGGCATTTTTTTGGACAACAATAACAAAATAATAACAGTGCTAAAGACTCTAACAGCAACAACTCCATAATTATTCAATGTAATGACAACAATAAATTCCTAAAACATTAGTGTAAGAACAATCAGTTGATGATACTAGAAATAAAATTGTTGAAAACGATAAACGTTAGCAAAGACGACAATGGCTACAGTATTTACGCAATGTCGACTACTACAATTACGCAACTACGGCTACAGCAACTTAGCGACACCACAACTGCACGAAAACGCCAACAGCAAGAGTAGCAGCAACAATAACAACGATTGAAATTTTCACTCTTTTGTTGAATCTACTCCATGTTGAATTTTTCTTTCTAACAAATAAACTTGTCTTAAAAAAACAGCAGCAGAAGCAACAACAGCAACAACAACAACAACAATAATAATAATAATAATAATAATAGTACCAACAACACCAATATCATAGATGAAATTTATAACAACAACAACAACCTGAACAACCAAAACAAGATTTTCTGGCACATCAATATGGCATGGTTCAAATAATTTCAATAGTGGGAAGGTCAACCACAAATAAACATCATCTTCATGGTCTAACGTCACTACTAAAATATCGAAATATATATCTCATTGGGCATCGTGGTGGTCTACTGATTAGAGGCGTGTGATCATGCTTAGCTTTAGCCGGGTTCGAACGCAGAAAGGATCTTTCCCATATTACATGCTCTGTGCTAGTGTAATAAAAAAAACTCTTAACTGAAGTGAATATATTATTATTTTTTAATGTGTTGTAATTAGAAATTATTTTAAAAAATATTAAAATGGAAATAATTTTTAAATTAAATTGATCGTATATTAATTTACGTGATGACAAAACTTAATGACATTATTATTTATTTATTTATTCATTCGCAAATAATATTTTTATTGAAATTAAAAACAGTAATAAGTATTAATGGCCGGATTGTCAACAATGGAGGAAGCGAATTCATCATCGGCCTCTGCACAATGTCGCCGCAAAAATATTTGTAAAAAACATTTCCTCCTAACATATTTTATTCATTTTTCACACATTTTCATTTTTCTAGTTATTATAATTTTTTTCTATGAACATTTTTTTGTTCTTTATTGCGTTTTTATTCATTTTATTTTGTTTTTTTCCCTATCAACAGTTTTTTTTCCACCGAAACTTTTTCCCTATTCAATTCGTCGGGCATTTAAAACGTTCCATTTGTATCAATATGTCTTCCTTTGTTTATCATTTGTTCGTGTAACTACAAGCTTTTGTACACCATCCTCACCCACTTTTTCCTTCGTTTTTTATTTCTTTTTCTCTTTTTTCTCACTTTTTTCTCTATATCCCTCCCTCTCTCTCTCTCTCTCTCTCTTTCTCTCTCTCTTTCTCTCTCTCTTTCTCTCTCTCTTTCTCTCTCCCTTTCACGCACATCACTAATTTTCCCCCAACAGTGCTTTTCAGCCGTCATATATATGTCATGTTTATGTCTGATAATAATTTTTTCCTGCCTGCAATAACGAGGAGAATCCAGATCAGATAGATGTCTTGAATATCTTTGTTTTTCTTCCTGGTTTTTCTCGTGTCGTTAGTGATAATATTTTGTAATCAAATTTTTATACTCTGTTGAATCTAGTGGGCAGGCAACTTTTTTGTTGCTTAAAAACTTCATTGGAAAATATGTTTGTTTATGTTGTTGTTTCCTTATTTGTATAAAATTTTCTAAAATGTTTTTGAAAAAGTAATTGCAAGTAAAATCTGAAAAAAATTTAATATTCAAACGAGCAAAGCTAAGCAAACTCATGGATACAATCTCTATCGCGCGCCATGTTCTCCCTCAACAATATGACCGAACACTAGCGTTCATTTTGTTTTCAAATCACGTGATGACTCGGATGAATGACGCCAGAGTTACGTCACGTATCCGGATTATTTTTTGCAATTATACTGACAGAATAATTGTATTATATATAAATAATTAGGCTTGCGTGTGTTTGTGTTTCTGCAATTCGTATCACGTTTTATATGTTTGTTATTTGTTATTCATTTATATTTTCATTTATTTATTAATTTTTTTATTTATTTATCGAAATTTTGTATAAATATTTTTTATTTAGCTCTATTGATGTTTATCTCGTGAGCGAATGCTTGTAGCATCGATAAATCTTCCAACATCTGTTCACTTGCAATATACTTTTTAGTTGTTTTCTTTTTCAATTCAAGCATCTTGGATCCAAAATATTTCTGCATCGTTATTTGTATTATTGCAAAAAACAAAATACCAAATTATTTCATTAACAATAAATGGTAAGAACTCTAATAAACTGCATGAATAAACATCATCGGTATTGAAATTAATTAAAAACATCTCGAGGATAATTTCAGGTTGTCACATAACTTTTATACAACATGAATACTTTCATATTGCTTGTTAGAAGATTCCACGTTGTCGAGTTTCATTATCGCGTTTCATATTTTAGTTTAACGCCAAGTATATTCCGTGTAACATCAATTCGAATTAATGCCATGTAGTGTAACGATTTAAACGTCTTACGTGAAATAGTTTATGTTTATGAATAAACATACAAATATTCATGCATGTTCATATTGTAAACATGGTGTGCAGGTGAATTAGAGTATACGTTCGCGCGTATGTAATGTAGGTAGGCGTAGAGATGACCACTCAACCACCTACCCACCCACCACCGTCGTACAAAACATGTGCACGCTCATGCAAGAAGTACTCAATAATGTAGAGTAATTTAACGGAAAGAGAGCGTGCGTTAATGGTATATTGTGCAAAGGATGACAGAAATACCCATAGTGTACACAGGCGTGTCTCTATCATTTTGTATTACGAATTTTGTGTACTAGCCTGGTACGAAACAATAATCGTTTTATGAGTATTATAATGTATATAACATTTTATTCACTAGAAAAAGTAGGAAAATTTGAAAATGTAATAATTTTTTCAAGTGACTTTAATCTGCTACAGAGGCGTGTGGGCATACGTGCAAAAAAGTACAGAAGAAACATTGTATGCAAGTAAGGTTGAAGTTAGAAGGAATGCTTGCCCCTTAAACATAGCCTGCAGAATGTTTATTGATGTGAACGATCTTTTTAAATTTGAACGCGTTTGTTTATATGCGTGCAGTTTAGATATGTTTGTTTAGTTTTTTTTATGTTCATTCATAAATTGTATGTGCTGTACGTGTGCCAGTGGGTGTAATCTGCTCGTATTTACGTTGTATACGTAATGATATTTGTCTATCAGTTATAAATAATTGAATGGGTTGAAAAAATGTGTGTATTTATGTTAGGTGTGAATGGCATTTGCATATGCAATATCTTTGAATCACACGACACACAAACACACATACACCCAATTTCGCAGGTACACACACACACACATTTGTGCGTGATTTTTTTATAAATAAAACAGAAACTTCACTCATGTGGAATGAAAGGTATAAGAGGAAAATATTGATAATGTAAAATGTGTTGTTGCATCCACACACTTTAACCCTGGCAAGGTGGACTGCGTCATTTTGAAGGAATTGATTAAATGGAAAATATCGTCGTTGTTTCTCTTTTTCCAAAAAATGTTTTTTCTATTTTTTTTCACCATCGTTGTAATTAATTTTTCCGCAACTTTTGAATTTTTTGATTATGTTTGTTTTTCTTTTTGGTTTGTTTGTTCTTCATTTCAGTAGACTCTTTTTCTGAAAAAATTAATTATTTTTTTAGAATAAAACGCCATAAAATTTGACGTTTTCGTAAGTTTGCGCGGTTTTATATTTCAATGAAATCGTCTGATGGGTCTATTTTAGTTTTACTGGTTCGCAACATGATAAAAGTAATGACAAAGATGTTAATAATTATCACTATTGTTAATTTTATATTATTTTTTCGCGTTATAGCCAATTTTTTTTTAGAAAAAACTTAACGCTATATCGATTCTAATTTAATCGTAAAATACATAAATTTTGGTTTTAACTGTATAAGTTAAAAATATAATACCAGTATAACAAGTTCTTTACAAGTATAATTAATTAGGATGAAACTTTTTTATGTTTATTCATGAATGTTTTTATTTTTTTATGTTTCCGTGGTGTTGTTGTTGTTGTTGTTATTGTTGTTGTTGTTGTTAAAATGAACAGTTTCTCCTTCTAAGATGCTCATATTTGTTTACATTTTCTGCCTCCAACATATAACAAGTATCCAGCTTCTGCTTCAATTTCTAATGACATTATAGAGACATCCGCTGGAAAATGAAACCATGATGACGTCACAGATGACGTCATGTTGATTACGATGGTGCGAATGATGATGTTGATGAGGGTGCGAATGATGAGGATGTTGATAGCGATGATGATGATGATCATGAATTGAGTTTTAAAATACCACCACTTTTTTACTAATCAACATCATCGTCCGTTAGCATTATTTTTTTTATCGTCGTCATCATTACAATCATTATTATCATCAGCATCATTATTTTTTCACCATTAAAGTCAATCATCTATTTCGTTGTCATTATCATCATCATTGTCACAATTTTATTTATCATAATAATAATAATAATAATCATCATCATCATCATCATCGAAATCATCTTCGTCGTCATCATCATCTTGAAAATGTAGCAACGTAATGTAGCACTCTTGGATGCAGTTTGATGGAGGGGGAGAAAATATTATCCGGATCTGCCGGATCTGGAGAAAAATTTAATTAAATTAAAAATCATCATTTCCTCATCTTTCAAGTATTAACTTAAGCGTATTTTTTGTTGTTGTAATAATAGTGTAAAATAGTGCTTGTATGTGTGTGTGTGTTTGTGTGTATATATATATGTGTGTGTGTGGTGTGTGTGAGTGTGTGTGTGTGTGTGGATGTTTCTGTGCATTTGTCATGATTCTTTCCAATGATTTTGTTATTAATTTTGTTTACAATATAATAATTAATTAATAATTAATTAATTAATACATTACAATAAATAAGATAAACAGCTATCCACATAATGCTATAGCCTCCATATCCCAAATGTCATTGTCATCATTATCATCATCCTCATCACTATAACCATCATCATCCACACGATCATCATCATCGTCATCATCTTCATCATCACTCACATCATCATCATCCAAATCATCATCATCACCACCACCATCATCATCATCACTCCCATCATCATCATCATCACCATCGTCGTCCTCATCATCATTCACATCATCACTCACATCATCATCATCATCCACATCATCATCATCATCATCATAACCATCATCTTCATCATCACCATCGTCATCATCGTCGTAGTTATCTGGTCTTACAATCGTTATGACGTATGGACATTCAGATGGAAGATTAGAGGCAACAGTCCTGTTTAACGTCATCTCTGCATTGGCCCGGCTTGGATGGAAAATTACATCTTCCGACATCCTTATTGCTTTTTTGTTCTTATTACTTTTTATTAATTTTATTTTTCATTCTATTTTTTGTCTTCTTCTTATTTATAATTATTATTATTTTTATTTGCATTATTACTCTACCTTGTTCATGCTAATTATCCTTACTGCATGCTGCTGTTGTTGTTTTATCATTATTATTATTATAATAATAATAATTATTATTATCATTATTATTATTATAATTATAATAATTATTATTATCATTATTATTATTATAATTATAATAATTATTATTTTTATTATTATTATTATGCACATAATAATATTGTATTTGGACACTGTCATTGTTTTTGAACCAGAGAGCTGCTTTTATGTAACTCACTGTTCATTTTAGCAGTATAAGTTTTATTGGCGTTTCATACATTTGAGTTTTATATCAAATTGTAGGATAATTTTTAGAGAAAATGGCTCTGCTTTTAAAATTAGGTTTTATCAAATTTTTTAACTTTAAAGGGGTTTATTGGTATAATTTTAATCTTTTTTAATACTGTAAACTCAGCAATTTGCCGGCATTGCAGTAAAGAATTTAACCTTTAAATAGACATTCCTAGAGAGGTGTACTGCACGGCTCTGTAAGTTGTAAACTCCAATAAAAATATTTCATCAGACAATAACGTAAACATTCCTTCAAATTTATTCGCAAATAGTAATTATATTTTACCTGATAATCCAAACAATCTGTTGCGGCAAACCTTGCAAGGGTCGGAAAGAACTCTCAATACATCAAAGAGTCTGTAAATTTTACAAATCTCTCAAGTCCACAAAGTCCGAAGTGGAATTAAACGTCAGCGAGGACAACAACTTAACAACATTCCAACACATGTCAACTCCAACAACTACTCCAAAACCATTACCTGGAATAAAACCGCCCAAACAGTCATCGCATTGGGCTGAAGAAGTCAGTGTACATGTAGAGGATTGAATGTAGATAGTTATTTTAAAATAAACATTTTTCATTTTTAATTATTAGTTATTAATTAGTTTTATTATTAATTTAAATATATCTATGTTTGAATTTAATTTGTTATTATTACTACTACTCCTTTGCTTTACTTGAGGACTGCACAGAAATGGAAATGGGGGTTGGTATAAATGCTGCTCGTTCGGAATGAGGGAGAAAGATGACACCTATGATCGGTTTTTGCCACGATTAACGATTGATAATGTACAAATCCTTAATGTGGAGATGTATTATTATTATAATTATTATTATCTTTATTATTATTATTATTATTATTATTAGATAAATTTTATGTTAATTCTTAGTTAATTAACTCAGAGAAGTATGAAGCATTAATGTTCCCACGCATGAAAGAGTTCAAAATGGAGATATCGAATATTAAAACGTAATTAAATAGTACTTTCATTGCTAATGCCTCAACAAATAGGTATAGTAAAATATTAGTATATTATAACTGTAGCTACTCAAGTATCAGATGGAGTTGTGTGTCGTGTGTTGCCAGTGGCCATTGTAGTAGCGTCATAACTGTCGATTGTGGTTATTTAAAATTAAATTTAATAAGTAATTCCATCATTAAAATGCGTTTGCTACTGCTAATAACAGTCTTCACTATAATTGACTATATTGTTGTTATAACTCTGAAGTAGTAGTAGCGGCTGTTGTGTCGTCGGTGTGGCTTGTGGTCGTAGTAGTAGCACGTTAATGGCATTATCGATCGAGACGTAGTAGTAATTGTCTTGAGATTGGGGTCTTCAGATGCACTGAGTATATTTTATGGTGGAATCTGGCGGAGGAGGTAGCCATTGTAATCTGCAAAAATTATCCACGTCACTGACATCATCATGATCGAGGTTTATAACTTTACTGCGGTTGTTTTTCATTGTGCGTTTTTTTATGTTTGTGAACGTTTAGACACTCCCTCATAACTCACTCACTCACTCATTCTCTTATTCTTTTACTCATTTACACAATCTCTCCTTTTTTCTCTTTCTCTCTTTTTCTCTCTCTTTCTCATTCATTCACTCTAGGTTAGATCATGCGCAAATTTTATAGCATTTTTTGTCCCCTACAAAATTTAATGTTTATCTTGTTTTTTATGTATTTTGTTTTTTAGGTTCATTCAAATACCATTCGCACTTTGTAGAAAATTTTTTAATTTTTTTTTTAAATTTTAAGTTTCATTTTAAATAAAAATGTTTGTTTATAGCAACATTATTGAAGATTGCTACGAGTTGTACATTGTACATTCTTCGTTTTTCTTATTGACATGAAAGGCCAAGTAAGTTTGCCATACGTCGACTTCGACATACATTTTGCCCTTCTACAAAATTTTTATTTTTACGAAATTTATTTTGTATGGTTGTCGTTTTGTTTTTATTTTTATTCATTTATTTTGATTTATTCATTTTCATTTCAAAAGTTTAATGTGTAAATTTTCATTACAAATATTTATACTTTTTTCACTCACTCACTCGATCACTCACTCATTCACTCATTCACTCACTCACTCACTCACTCACTCACTCACTCACTCACTCACTCACTCACTCACTCACTCACTCATTCACTCACTCACACACAGACACATTTTTTTTACTACTCTCTCATTCTCTCTTTCTCACATTCACTTCTTTATCCATTTTTTTTCTTACTCACTCTTTCAGTCAAATTTTGACAGGCTCCTACTATTAATAGCCCCATTCATTGAAAATACGTTAAGCCGTGCAGAAGATTGCAAACTATAAATTATCTCTATCTCTTCATCGCCAATGTCCTTATCATTATTATGATCAACATCTTCGTCATCGTATTTGAAATTGTCGCTAACGGCTTCGTCATCTTCATCGTCGTCCTCGCCATCATCGTCATTTTCATCACCCTCCTCATTATCATTGTCTTCGCTATCTCCATCATCATTTCTATCATCATTATGTTTTTCTTCTTCTTGAAATTCATCATCGTCGTCATCGTCGCCATCATCATCGTCGTCATCATCATCATTGTAATCATCATCATCGTCACAATCATCACTATCATTTCCATATTCATCATCTTCTTCATCTATCCACAATGTCTTTTCTTCTAGTTTTCAAGTTTTTCGTCATCATTTTCATAATTTGTATGTGTACGTGTTTGCTGGGGTCATAATCATCACTATGGATATCATTTTTCAGAGAATTTTTAAAACTGCTTTTAGGAAATTAATTCAAACGTTATGTCAGTTTATTTATTTTTATATTTAAGAAAAAAAACGCTTAGATCAGCTTGAATAAAATCAATTTTTTTCTAAAATTTTTTTTAATGTTAAATTTGTTCAGAAAGATTTACATTTCTAAAAAATAATCAGAAAATTGTTCAAGCTCTAATTTCCTTGTCAAAAAATATCTCGTCAACGTCGAAAAACTAATTTCTCCGTAAAAAATTGATTTTATTTCAATTTATTTTTAAATTTTCCAACGTCACTTCTTTCCACTTTTGTGATTTTGAACACATTTTAACTGTGAGATTTAATTTTTTAATTTTCACAATTTAAATTGTTAACTTTTTTATTCAAATTGAAATAAATTACTTCCGGAATTCAAATTAAGAAAATTGTAGCGGTTTTTACATTTTCTGCCATCACCTTTGCACGTTTTAGCCATTATCACCACCACCATTATAATCATCTTTCCCTTCTTCCTCTTCTTTTTTCTTCTTAATATTGATCAGCATCATCGTCGTCTTCGATATAATTATCATTTCGTCATCTTTTGTAATCATTTTTTTCATCAATCAAATTTGCTGTCGCTTAAAAAGTTATCAGTCATTGTTTTCAACATTATCGCATAATCTTCACGTTGTCACTTAATCTCAAAATTTAAAATTAATCATCAAATGCCATCGCTATCATCAGCGTTATTAGTATCAACTTCGTCATTTGCCACCGTCATCACCATTTTCACTATATCATCATCATCTTCTTCATCATCATCGTCGTCATCATCGTCATCATCATCAGCAACAGCAGCAACAGCATCATTTTCATCATCACCATTATCACCGACAATAGTGTAGTATTAATAATGATTATATTTTTCATTATTAATCACCATCATTTTATTAATCCCCACTATAATCACTTTCCCAACCTCTGCAGCCATCATCATCATCATCATCTTCCTCTCCTCATCCTCATTATCATCGTCATCATCATCATCATCATCACAGGCCAGGCACCAATGAATCACAGCCACCAAACACTGAGAAGTAGTAATCGTTGTAATCTCCTTCTAATGCAGATTAGCGACTACTTATGAACAGGTTTCAGGTACCCGTGTGTTGCAAGTACTACGTCATCGTCATCGGTGACGTCATAGTCATGACGTCATCAGTGATGTCATCGTTTGTCGCCGTTCTTATCGAGTGAAAACAAATAACTGTGGTATGTATGTGTACGTAATTTCATATTATGTATATATATATATATATATATATATATATATATATATATGCGTGTACGTGCGTGTGTGTGAGTATGTGTGTGTGTGCGTGTGTGTGTATATATATACGTACGTGGGTATACATTTGGCAGTTTGTTTCCAGTTTTAATAAATGCAACGGACAAGGCGTTTACAACTTCAACAATCTGACACCAGATTGATGGATTTGAAACAGTGTGAATCAAATTGAAATATTAATAAAAATAACAAAAAAAACTATAATAATAACTATCAGAAAACAACAAAAATAACTACAAATCTACTCTGAATGAAGTTTCTAATAAAACGAAAAACGCGAGAATATCGATGAACCAACTTCATTGCCAACCCTATTGCCAACTTCAACTCCAACAACTTAAAATTGTTTGTTTGTTTAATTAACAAAGACATATCATTGACAAGACCTCGAACAACAACAGAAACAAAAGTATCAGCAGTAGTAGTAGCAGCAGCAGTTGTTGTAGCAGCAGTTGTAGCAGCAGCAAACACAGCATCTTATGAGTGACGTTATGCTCTGGTGACAAACGATTCGTTGTGTCACTCAGGCGCGTCAGAACATATGTCACGTGACCATAATTTATTCATCCATTTTTCTTTTCGCTCATTCTTCTCCTCATTCATTCATCTGTCAACATTTGTTTTCGCAAACTGCTATTCATCCATTCTGCTAACCACTCATTTGTTTCTGTCTTCATTCATTTATTTTCCCCATCACTCATTCTTCCCTCCATTTGTCAGCCTTTCCTTTTTTAAACAGTTATTCATTCATTTTTCTCTCAACTCATTCTTCTCTTTTTGTCATTCATTCATTCATTCATCATTTTTTTTGTTTAAACGGTTGTTTATATCGTTTAATGCTTGTTCTAAAACATATGTAACAACCAAACATTTGAAATTTAGAGTTTAGGAGCAAGTTTAGAGAGGTAGTCACTTTTTTTTCATCACCAGTATTAATAACTTTTAAGTATGAAAATAACAATGATATTGATTTTAGAGAATGACAAAAGTATGAAAGACCAAACTTAGGTAGAACATTACATATGAAACTATAGCCAGCAACCGTGGGCAAAACAATTTGATAAATTTTACATAATAACAACTTGAAAAAACTTGCCGTACTAACAGAAAAAATCAGTGACATCAACAAAAATTCACCAACATAAATACAAGATATCATTTCTAACATTAATTTGTTGATGTCTGAAGCCATGACATTGTAAATAACCGTTGATGTCAGATCGGATAAACTTAATTGCAATGGGGCCACGTTAAACCATTCAATTACATTTATTCAATTGTGAAGCCTTGCACCGAGGTTGATAGCGTTAGCCAAGTTTAATTTCTTTTGAAGGGCAATCTCAAAAAGATAAATTTTTTTCTATGTTGTTTTTCAGTATTGTTGAGTTATTTTTTTGTTTAAAATTTTTTTTATATAAAAAACCCAACCCGTTTTAGCAAACAAATAGATTTTTTTTATTGATATAAAATCAATATTATTATTATTATTCATATTATTTAACTCGCTTAACTTAAAATGACGTCATTTTCAGCTGCGTGATGGTTATCGATTGCATCATCATTGGGTTGACAATCGAGAAATGTCATTAAACTTGATTGCACTGTTAATATCACAATCAAATATGCAGTCATGAACATTATCGTACCATCATCACTCTGTCTTCTATCATTTCTGTCATTCCATCATCGTCAATGTTTTATCTCTCCTATCTTTATTATCACTGATGTTATTGTGATATCCTTTTTATTGCCATGGTCAGCATCCTTCTTATAACAGTGGCCAACGTATAGTTATTTCCCGCATTAACATAAACTTAACGATTTCTTGAGCTATCTTGATTGCAATCGTGGAGATTAACTTCGCCATCAACTCAAACCTAAAAAAAAAAATTATTAGAAATTTTCCAAAATATAATCAAATATTCTCAATAAAAAATCTTGTTATCATTATTAAAATCATACCGAACAACACACAAACACACACACACACGCATGCAAACACACACACACACGCGTGCGCGCGCTTGGTACTAGTTTTAGCACTTCGGAGTTGGCTTGACACAATTATATTTTGCCGCCCGTGACGTTGATGACGTCGTCGTCGTTGGTGACGTGGCTGTTGTTGTTGTTGTTGAAACAAACAAACACAAACAAAAAAACAAACAACAGCAAGATGAATGAAGATGGAAAGTAGTAACGACTGCCGCAACATTAGTAATTGCTGTCGCATTAGCTGTTCGCGGCACGTACTGCTGACGTTGTCGTGACGTCATCAGCTTACGTCACAGTCACGTGAGCGGACGAAATGATGAAGAGAAATGTTTTAGTTTTTAAGTTTAAAACCGGTGATTAAAAAATAGACTGATGTATTGTAACATTAGTAGTATAATTTGCAGTAACAGTAATATAGCAGTAATGGTGTTTTTCTAAATTAATTAATTAATTTAATTAAATAATTTGAAAAAAGAAATAAAAAAAAGAGAGCAATTAATTTGAAAATGAAACTCCTAGGAACGTGTGCATGATCGGACGATGACTCCATGAACAACCGCTGATACGATTAAACAGGAGCTAATCCAGTTTCCGCTAGTTCCTCCTTTGTTTTTCTTTCTATATAAGTTTTTTTTATTCAATTGTTTTTATTTTTAGTATTTCTTCGATACTAACTTTTTGATAGCACACACCGCATCAGCACGTTCTAGGCAACTTGATTATCGTTGGTAGCAAT
The DNA here is from genome assembly GCF_000326865.2 of Helobdella robusta. Lineage (NCBI taxonomy): Eukaryota > Metazoa > Annelida > Clitellata > Rhynchobdellida > Glossiphoniidae > Helobdella > Helobdella robusta. The sequence continues at coordinate 2,586,313 of NW_008703571.1, forward strand.
ATTTACAGCAATAATTTTAATAGTAGTAATAGCGGGAGTGGTAAAAGTAGTATATGTCCTAGTATTTTTGTCTACTTGTTTTTTAATTCTGTTTTCATATTGTGTCTATGGCTTTTTATAAGTGCGTTTTTTCATGCTTTAGTATATTAAATTTATAAAATCTTTTTCATATTAGTATCTTTTTTATTCACATTGTTTCCGCGTCGTAACCATGGAAACTAATCAAGATGTCCCTTACTATGGCGGAGTTTTTATTTCATTATTATATTTCCTCCATTGGAAGCCTGCTAGAGTTATTAATATCGAAAGATTGTTTCTGGGATTGTTGTCTGCAACCGTCATCAACAGATTATCATTTTCCTCATCGTCATCTTCGTCATCATCATTGCCGTTATCATTATCATCATCATAATCAGTACCAACGTTGTCATAATCACTTTCTTACATTCCATCATTGTTATCAGCTATCCTATCTGTTGTGATTGCCTCGCTGTTTTTATATTTGTAACAGCGTTCTATGCGCGGTTTTCGGACTACTATTACTACAACTACTACCACCGCTACTACTACTACTACCACGATTACTACTACTACTACAACTACAATTACTATTACTACTACTACTGTTACTACTACGACTGCTACTACTACTACTACTACTACTACTACTACTACTACTACTACTACTACTACTACTACTACCACTTCTATTTCTACAACTTTGCTGCTGCTAATATTGTTTATTTCAACATGTAAGCTTCGTCATCGTTTGGTTAGGGTTAGGGTTTTGTAACGTCACTTTGGTATGGCTTTGTTTTGGCGTCAGTTTATTTTTCCAGTAATTTATTTTCTGTTTAATAACAATTTTTTTGTCTTTCTCTTCTTTCATTTTCTCAGGCGCCAGCTTGCCGATCAGTAATGTATTGAATTCAATATCTCAACGCTCGTTTAATTAAATATTTTCCCGGCCATAAATAATTTTAAAAATATATTCGGGAAGGAAGCGTAACGAGTGGGATGAAATTTCTATTTTTAGCCATCGCTACAAATTTTTCAATCTAATTAGATTTTTAATTGATAATCTGATTTTATTTTAAAAATAATCTGTCTCAATGTTTGTTTTTGTAGTGATACATATAACAATTTTTTGTTGAGTTTAAAATTTGCGAGCAAAAATTTTTTGAAGAAGAAAAAGTTCAGAAACTTCTGAATTTAATTAAATAGCCGAAGTTCGCAAATACAACAATTTTTAATTCGTTACACTGTTCGATAAAAACAGAAATCGAGGGTAAAGAGAAAAATGACAAAAATAAGGAAATGAAAATAAAATGTCAAAGAGTGACAGTTAAATTTTAACGTTCATGTGTGGTCGGCGCCGAATTTTTATTTCGTGACTTTAAAAATGTTGCAGTTGGTGCCTCGTAACATTAGTAAGACTATTTTCCTCTTCAATCTTTAGAATTTACTTTCTCTTTTTTCAGTATTTTAGGTTTTTTTATTGTTTTATCCAAGTTTTTAATTTGAACTTTAATTGATTAATAAATAGTTTGTTTAAAAACATTTGTTTTTCAAAATTCTATTACTGTTTTATGGAAATTTACACACGAATATGAGGTGTTCAATATAGATAGACGATTAAACAAATACGTCCAAAATACAGGCAGAAGACATACATTCATGACGTGCCAACGTTCACATAGATAAATCTTCATAAAATACGTTCATATATTAATTGTATACAATATACAAAAAATACAAACACGTTTAGATACATACAATATATACATACATGCACCCAACAGACGTACATTTGTTTACATACTCATATAGGTACACAGTCGTGCAAACATGCGAGCAAACTTACGTACAAGCCTAAAAGCCTTCCAAACGTCATGCAGAGCGTAACAAAATAGAGTCAATTGCATTATCTACAACAAAAGGACTATTAAAGCACAATAGTAAATAAGCATAAAAACAAAGTTTAAACAGAAGAGGTACAGAAAAACTGCGAAAAAATACAAAAAAAGCATACAAAACGAACTTCTGTTAACCGGGCGACGTTAGCCAGCACAAAAGAACAATTTAAAATGCCAATTGCACACATAAACACGATAGCCAAACAAATATAAACCAACAAAAATCACCAAAGACGCCAAAAACAAAATGTAAACGGTTTAAAAACCTTCACAACTATGAAGTGTAACGCAACATAATTTAGTAACACAAGAACACGTTAGGACGTAACTGACCCACAAACGAATACAAAAAAAACCGTCGATGGCAATTACATACTAACAAATGACCTCAAAACATACATTCTACAAAATAACGGCATAAAAAAGAAAAAACATGCAAGCAAAAAAAAGAAAGTGATTAAAACGCTAACGGCTTTCCTTAATCATGTGGTCGCCTCCATTGCGGCCAGCGACGGCAACCTCCCTTGTGCCACCTACCCGATCAGCTGTAAAAATGTCGTCTTGTCGACCAGTAAATTTTTATTATATTCGCTAGATGGCATCGTAAATGTGTCAATTATTTTACTGTCGGCTGGATGTACGGCTGGTAAGCAACTTTTTGTTTGTTTTTTGTTTGTTTTTTTCTTTTTTTTCTTAGTAGGCGCTGTCTTTTTTCAGTTTGTTGAAGTTTTGTTTTTGGTTTCGTTACATCTATCAATTTTTCAACAGGTCCATCGGCTTTTTTAAATTTCACATCATTTAATCAGTAAACCAACGAAAGCGATTAAAACACAAATTAAAAGAAAATACTTTTTTGATTCCTTCAATTTTCCCAATACTAGGATACCGTGAAACAACAGTATTTTAGAGAAGTGCTATGACCATTTTACTAAATTACCATCAAACATTACTCAGCTGCTCCTTCTACCGACCATCAAATCTATTTTTAGAGAGCAGGAAATTCTGAAGTATCTCGGCAGCTGCTTTGCATGTAATTCGTCTGTGCAAACCGAATCAATGATTAATACAGGTGATAGTGCCGCTCTTTAGTACACCTTGAAACTATTTTAATATGAATACAATGATGACGATGATGATAACAAATAACTACCACAATAATAATAATAAAGATGATGAGATGAAAAGAATAATAAAAATATGCTGGTGATAATCAATAGTCGTAGGTGATTAGAGATGATAACAATGTTGGTGATGATGGTGATAACAGCCGTAAGCATAATAATAATAACGATGATAATGATAATGTAGCGATGAGGAAGAGTATGATGATTATGATGATGATGATGATGATGATTATGATGATGATGATGATGATGATGATAATGATGATGATGATGATGATGATGATGATGATGATGATGATGATGATGATGATGATGATGATGATGATGATGATGATGATGATGATGATGATGTGGCGACGATGATGATGATGATGACGATGATGTGGTGATTTTGAAATGGTTATGACGATCACTGATGATTAAAGTGATAATAATAGTGTAATATGATGATAATAAATAATTATGGAAATGTCAGTGGAACGAGAGAAGAACGCAAGAGTTCAGGTTAGTAGGATCATCCATCTGCATCTGTATCCAATATCTAATCATTCATTCAGCGTATCGGGTGACGTTGATGATGAAGACGACGCTTATGAGTATGATGATGATGATGAGGATAACAAATGATAACATTCGCCATTCAATGTATATTGTACGACGGCGATGATGATGAATAAGATGATTATAGTGATAACAAATGATAACAGTTTTCATTTGCTGTGTATTATGAGGATGATGATAACAACGACGACGATGATGAACATGATGACGATGCCAATGAATGATGACGATAGTCATAATGATGACAATCACCATAGCGTAAATGATAATGACGATGATAATATATGATGATAATCATTTTATTAAATGAGTGACGGTGATGAAGACGACGACTGACAACGATTACAACGACGATATTACCATGCTGATGTTGGGAATGTTTATGAAATTTTACTATGAAATTTTGGTACACTTATTTGTAGTCACTTCACACTGTCGTTTAGTCATTCATTCTTTCTATCAGTTGCTTCTCAAATTATCATTACCATCATTATCATTACTAAAAATATCAAATATTTGTTATGATGTTTCTGTCATTGTCATCATCGTCATCATCATCGTCATCACCATCATCATCATCATCTTCTTCTTCTTCTTCATCATCTTTTTCATCATCATCACAGTGATCAACTTGTCATTGTCGTCATCGTTATCATCATCGTTATCTACTTCATCATCATCCTCAGTACTAGCATTTTTTTATTATTCAGAAGTAAACATTTTACGGTTAATCTGATTGAATGCATAACCAGAACCAACCAGGGGTGATGATGAAGATGACAACGACGATGATGGTGGGGATGATGATGATGGCGTGCGCGCACGTGAGTTTGTGTGTGTGTGTGTGTTTGTGTTTGTGTGTGTGTGTATGTGTTTCTGTTTGTTTGTGTAATCATGTGTGTTGGGCAAGTCTTCTTAGTAGATCTGTTAAATTTTTTCTCAACGGTGGTTTTCTCATCAACAGTTTGTGAAGTTATTTTAAAAATTTGTTGTTTAAACATAAAGAAAACATGTTTAAACATTTTTAATGGACCTGTGTGAATGAAATTATTTTGATTTGAGTTTACCACACACAAACACACTCACACTCACAAACACACAAACACACACACATACATACCACACACTACACACACACACACCTACACCTACACGTAAACAACACACACACAAACATATGCACTTATGAATGCTATATGTTCTACATTTATGGCTTTATAAAATAAAACATAAGGAATGTTTAGTTGGGAATATATATATATATATATATATATATATATATAGAGAGAGAGAGAGAGAGAGAGAGAGAGAGGAGAGAGACCTTTAATATAATCGGTGACCATGTGAAACAAACAAGAAAATCTACTTGAGAGAAAATGTTAGAAAACAAATTAATAAATGTAGATGAAAAAGAGTAAAAAGAAAGAAAAATAGATAGAGAGAGAGATAGAAAGAGAGAGAGAGAGAGAGAAAGTGAGAGAGAAATATATATATATATATATACATATATATATATATATATATATATATATATAGAGAGAGAGAGAGAGGGAGAGAGAGAGAGGGAGGGAAGGAGAGAAATAATATTTTGTTCACAGCTGATCATTGCACGAATGATAACGTGAGTGGATGAGTGAGTAAAAGAATGTATGGGCTAGTAACAGAAATTAAATAGAGTAGATAATTTGCATAAGAGCACATGTGTGAATGTGTGGAAATTTATTTTCCTATTTCGTCCTATCTAATCATCATTTCGCTACAGATGTATTTCATAGCAGACCTATTCAAAAGGGAAGTTAATTAAGTCTACCAACTCTTATCATCATCGGCCTCATTGTTAACTTAGCAAATGTAACCTTCATCATTTTTATCGCCATCGCCTCGAAGATATCATCATCGTCAGTGTTGAGTTCGTTTTCGCATGCTCCACTGATAAGAGGTACAAGTTAAGATGATGAATCAATGTTTATGGATACGCAGTTTGAATATTTAATTCATATCATTTGTTCAGTTTTTATAAAATAAATTACGTAGATAAGTGATTGTGTAAAATATGATTATAAATATTTAACTGAATTTTTAATTTTACTTTTAGTGGGAAAATTATATTGTCAAAAATTCGCTTTTGAAAACTATGTGCAATGGAATGTGACGCTGAAAAAAACAACAGCCTCTCACAAACCCCACTTAAACAACTTCTGCAACAACATCCATTCCATCATTTTCATCAGCAATCATCATCTTCATCATCACCATTGTCATCTTCTTCTTCATCATCATTAACCACAAGGAAGAGGCGACAACGGCCTCAATATACACAAAGTATTCTGTCAAGTAGGCAATTTTTTAGCAACGCGCCATCAGCTGCCACAACAACCGCAACAACAACAACAACAACAACTACTACTACTACTACTACTACTACATCATTATTACCACCAACAACATTAGCAACGCCAAAAATTACAACAACACTATCGTCAAACAATTGCAGCCCGGATTTACCGTCTGATGAGGATGGCAGATTTCAAGATGATGTTAATTTTTCCAACAACAAACAGCAAAACAAAATCACAAATTACGTCAACAACAAATTTATTTATAATAAAAATGACAAAGATGAAAATTATTCAACTGTCTTTGTTGACTTGAACAACAACACAAACAACAACAATGATGTTGAGACCAGTATTACTATAAATCGCGGTAAAAAAGTGGATATATTTTTTGGTACCAACAACGCTAATTACAAAAATAACAACAATCACAACAGCAAAATGAACGGTAACCACAAAGACAACAATGATGAAAACTTTGTTATTTTTCCCAAAATTATCTTCCGCACTTTGAAGCTACGTTCCGAAATTAATAACAACCCAGAGAGCAAATATCACAGCCTCAAGAATCTAAAAACGCATTCCTTGAACAATCTCTTTATGGATAATGACATTGAAAAAAACAACAAAAACATCAACAACAAAAACAACAACATCAACAACAAAAATGACATCAACAACACCGGAAATGACGTCAACAGTCCAGGTGACGAAGGTAATTTATTTTACGGCACCTACCGACAGGTTAAAGTTAATCCAGGATATGTTAGTGATAACGATGACGAAGACAACAGCAATTACAACAGCAAAGACATCAGTATCACCAACATCAATTGCGGAAGCAAATACAGCAACAGTAGCAGCAAGTATAATAGTTACCATTACCTTACTGATCCAAAAATTGCTAGCAAACTCTTCAATGATACAAACAGAAATAACGATGATTCATATACTTACGTGCCATTGCAAAAAAACAACAACAACATCAAAAACAAAACTAATAATACAAACAACAAAATTGTTGCCGAAATTAATGATTGCATAATTTCTAACAATTACAACAAGGATCACAGTACAATAAACAATAATAATATTAACTTAAATTACATCAATTCACTTAACATTAATAACATAAACAATGAAAACAGCGTATATTTAAGCAATAACAACTGCCTTACAAACAACAACAAAATAAGCAACAACATCCACAACATAAACAACAACAACACAAACAATCGTAAAAACGCAGACGACAAATCCTCAATTAATGTTTCACGGTTGGCTAAAAAATTCGGCCCTCAACTATTCACCAACTACAAAAGCACAAAATACATCAGCCTAAAGAATTCCAACATTGATAATGACATCAACAATAACATCAACCTTCATGATTGCAACAACAATATTAATAACAGCCAACATCACGATGACGTTAACAACAACAAAACATACTCCAAAACGAATATTGGCAATCACGATTCTACAGATAACGCAATTTCAGAAACAACAACAACAACAACATTATTAGCTAATGTAACAACAAAATCAGAATTATTAACTAACGTAACGATAATGATGACAGCAGCTTCAAATACATTAAAATCAAATAATTCATCCAACAATCTGTCAACAACTCCTTCTGATTTATTAACAAACCTTCCTTCAACTTGCATTTCATCACCAAAGCAAACATTAAATACAGATGCATTCTCAACATTTACAACAACTACATCAACTCTGGAATGCCTGACATTAAAGACATCAATGAAAACGTCTCGAAGTGTGCCTACAACAACAACGTCAGCACCAATAAACACTACTACATCAACATTTATGCCAGCAGGTAAAGCAACATCAACAAACATGTTATTGCCAGATCTATCACACAACGATTCAAAGACTTCAGATCTTGAAAAGTCATCATCTTCACTTACTGATGCATTCATATCTACAAATGCATCAACAAGATTGAAAACATTAACAACCACTACATCAACATCGCTTTCATCACCAACGGCAGTGAATTTATCACCATCGCCAACAACAGCAGGTGGAAGGCCTTCATTTTTAGCGTCTCTAACATCTGCAACAACATTTTCATTCCAGACAACATCATCATTAACAAAGCCAACCACATCAACAATTTCATTAACAACAGCTGCAACAATAACAACAACTGCAGCAACAACAACAATAACACCTGCAACAACATCAACACCAGCAAGGTCATCAACACAACTTTCTGAAACAATAACGGAAACAACATTAACTTCAACAACAACACCAGCAACAACAACAACTTCAACGGCAACGACTCGTGTTGCCCGATCAAGTTTGATAACCAGCAAGCGACAGAAACTTGTCTCAAAGGCAGCAATTGTTGGTTAGTAATTCATTCTGAGGCTGTTCGTTGGTTATAAGATTGATGTTGTCGTTTCTGTAGTTGTTCATTTTGATTATGTTGCAGCTTTTTAAAAATCTTTTGCTGTCGCAATTATACTTAATAAATTTTTGAAGTAAAACATTTTGTTTGAACATTTTTTTAAATTTTGTACTTGAAGTATTTGAATTCATATTGAAATATAATTCATTAAATGCAAATATTACTGATTAACAGTAATTTTTTTCCACCAAACCAGCCGAAGCCTTCCGTAACCAGGAATTGAACATGCAACCACCCACAACAACTCAGCCATCAATTTCAGCAACTAAATCAGCTGCAGCAGCAGTTGCAGCAATTGTTGCTGAAGCAACTGTTAAAGCTACAACTAAAATGAAAACAACATCAACATTCATAACATCCTCACCACCAAGTTCATCAACAATAATTAATGAGGTCTCACTCAGCGATGATGAAATATGTTTGGATGGTGTGAGGCAGATTACGAAAGTTGAGCACAACATTTTTGACATCGTAGTGGTTCGAGATGACTATGACCCTGCCAAATCTGGCAATCTAGCTGTTAATGTTAACGATAGTAATGCTTCGACAGTTAACGGTCTTGCTAAAAATGAAGAAGATAGTACCCTCAACTCTAACAGGATCTACAACAACAAAGTATTATACAGAACAACGACGCCAGAGCTTGGGACTGCAACGACGGAGAATGTCGAAATGTACCTCGATGATACCAATAAATGCATTGAAATCAGCAACGTTGTTTGCTGCGAGACGGTCGCCGGGAGGAGATCGTGTAAAGGTTGTCCATTTAATGACGATAAGAAAGTAGAGTCAGAATTGAACATCTTCTCAGGACTGCATCAACAACAGCAGCAATCGGATAAACAACCAGCAGACCAACAACAAACAGACCAGCAACAACCGCAACAGTACAAATTGACTCAGGTTAAACTGATACGTACAATTTTCATCGATATGACTTTTTCGGCACTTCGAAAAAATTATTTGCAACAAATGTTTAAAAAATTCATCAACTGTAACAACAGCAACAGCAACAACAACACTAACGTTGCAACTTCACATTACATCAACGACAAAAGTGACAACAGCAATACGATTGATGTTATAAATAACAACAGTGATGAGTACAAAAACATCAGCGCTTCTAAACTAAAACTGAACAATAAACAGATTCTAGAAGTCAGTGAAATGCTGCGACATCTTGCAGATGAGAAAAAATAAAAATTATCGACTAAAATTTTATGAAACATTTTGCAGCTGAAGTATAAAGCAGTATAGTGAGAGCTTTGAATAATTTAAATATTAAATAACGTTAATTTACTAAAAAATCCATTTTCAAAAAAGATAATTAAATAATTTTGGTTATTTTATATGCTTTTATTAAACTAATTTTCAGCATATTTGGGTTTCTATATAAGAAAAACTATAATAATAGTATTAAGCATAGAATAAACTTTTTTCGTTTTAATGTATTATAAAAAAAATGTTTAAACTGTATTTCAACGGCAATAAGTGTCACAAAATTTCGATTCATGATAATTTTCTCTAATTTTTTTATTTATGTTATTTATTCTTTGCTTAATGAAGTTGTGATATTACCCGCTAATATTGGAATAACACTGATAAAGTTGTTAACTCTGTTTTAACGATGCTTATTAGATTTTGTAGTGAAATTTAGTAAACTGAACATTATAAATATACAATCTATTTTGATTGAAAAAATATTTTCTGTTTTATTTGTATTTTTGATTTGATTTTTTTACACTAACTTTTTAAATAATATTCATCAATATTTTTTATGTTCATACCATACCTACTAATACCATTCATTTGTCAAATTTATAAAACTAATATATTTTGTAATTATTTTAAAATTTTGATATGCTTGATTTAAATTTCTTAATTTTATTTTGCTGTTCGATATACCCGTCCGTTTCTACAATCCATCCATCCATCCATCCATCCATCCATTCATCCATCCATTCATCCAACAATTCTATTAACTATAATATTCATCAATCCATCTGTCCGTCCATCCATTAATCCAATCATTGTTAATTTAATTTTATTTACTTGTTTTGAGAAATTGTTCTGCAGATTTCAAATTAAAAATTTTCAAAACATTACTAATTTCTTCTTACCTACACACACAGATTGTATCATGATTAATTGTATCTTCCAACAAATAAACGTTTGGCTTTACGTAACTTTTGTCTGCTGATATGATGGGTTTTATTCATGAAAAGAAATTCTATTTTTTTTAGTTTAGTAATTTTGTTATTTAATTCACATATAAGTTATAAATAAATCATCTTCGGTTATTTTTTCATTGAATGTATCAGAAAACAAACACAAAAGACACGTTTTTAAGAAGTTTAATAATAATGAGGCCATAAAAAATTGAAAGCATCTATTTATTAAGTTGAAAAATATTATGTCTGCAATTTGTTAAGTTTACACGCAGACAACACGCACACTACTATAATTATTATTATTGGTGTGTTTATAAGCGCCCTTTAAAAAGATCTCAGAGGCGCTAACGATTATTGCAGTACATTACATAGCACTTTACTAAGTGGCAATGCAATGAATGGAGAGAAAAACCATCAGCACGGGTAAGCTTGGACAAAAAGAAGGTGTTTCAAATTTTTACGAAATTGAATAACAGACAACGCAGGATTACGAAGGCCCCTTGTCAAAACCTTCCAGCCAAATCCCAGGTTGCGTGTAGATGTGCAAAATTCAATGTCAGAATCACCAAGTCTGATAAACTCAGTGTTTATTTTTTATCAATTGCTGCCTAGTGCCAACCGGTAGAAACTGAGTTTTTGATTGATTCATTTTAAGCCTATTTGCCATCATCCACTCATTAATTGGGGAGAAACATGATCTGAGTCTACAGACAAGATCCTCAAAACGACAATAGGGGCCACTAGCAATGATCTGAATATCATACGCAAGACTGATGTTTGAAATTATATCTGTCATTGATTTTGAAACCATCTGAAGTGTAAAACACAAATAGGAGGGGGCCGAAAACTGACCCCTCTTGAACATCGTATGACAGTTTCGTATCAAGTTAGATTTGAACAGAATTTGTTGTGTTCGACCAGAAAGCTATGAATCAATCCATTAAATGAATATCAACACAATCAAAGGCAGAGCTCACATCTAAAAGTTCATTTTTAGTGTAACAATGACTTAATTTTAAAAAGTTTTGAACGAAAGTTATCACATAAAAGCAAGAATGATCGTTCTATATTTCTATTTCAAGCTGAACATCAAAAAATTACATATATATCAGCGACACTCAGCGTTTGAGAATAAATATTTAAACATCATTGGTTAACTCAACATCTTCAAACACCATCAAAAATCAAAGTAAAAAATTAATGTATCTTTCTACCACTCTAGCCCAGTTTCGCAAGATTCTTTAATGTTATTTTTCCTGACCGCACCTGCGTATCACAAATCAAAGGCCAAAAGGTGGCCAGTAACTCAAATTTCTAAAAATCACTCAAAATGTATTTGTGTAAAGTTGTTTTATAATTATGACAAATAAACTAAATTTACTCCACTTGTGCAAAACTTTATTTAACTCAAAGGGGACTATTACATCCTGAAAAAAGTGTAAGATCTAGAAAAATACCATCCAACAGCAATGCAATGAAACTTTCCCCACTGATGTTGTTTGGCAGGAGAATTTCCAGCAAATGAAACAGTTTGCTCATCTATTGGTTTTTTGGATTTGAGCAGTCGTAAGCACTTTTGCCAAATGGATTGTGATTTAACATCGGTTTTGCAACTTTTCAAGTAAAGTTCTTTAGATTTTGAGATTAGAGCTAGCAGAAACTACATTTTTAGACTGATGTAATTGAGTGATATTAATGTGTTGCATTTATGAATTTGTTTTATCTTTGAACTAGTTTATTTAATTTTTAAATCATTATATAAGGCAATGAAAATTATTAATTATATAAAAAAATAATTATACCCCAAAATACAAACAAAAATTAACATAATTTACTCAGCGGAAAATAAAATTGAAAAAAAAGAATTATCTTTAAAAATCTGATGTGACTTTTTTAAGATTAAAAGTTTAAGATAAACCAAAAAATAAAAAAAAACAAATGGCATAAACCAGGGTTGGGCAAACTTCGGCCTGGGGACCGCATGCGGCTGGCAAAGCTATTTTATGCGGTGCGGCCCGCGAGGACTTTTCGTAAAAAAAATTGGTCAGCCGGACGTTATGATCAAAAAAAGGAGCCAAAAGTTTTAAAAAAGTTAACCTGGGTCGAAAAAATCTGCTATTTAAGTACATATGTGACACCTCAAAGGTAAAATAGTTGTCAATACGGCACTCGCAGCAAAATGTTCTCCCACCCCTGGCATGAATGGATGGTAACGTATTGTTAATACCAGTAGAAGATCAAATATTAATTAATTAAAATTAATTCAACCTTTTGAATATACAATGTATTTGGTAAATATTTTTCAGATTTATTTTAATAATTTAGTATATTTTACAACTATTTAAATAAATAACAATTAATATGGCTTTTATAATCAATTGTATGAATTAATTACTCAGGAGGTTGGTTAAAAATTTCATTATTTTTGAATTTATTTTAACGTCAATCAAATCTCAATAAATGTATTAAAAACATTCTTCATTTTAAGCCTATTTGCCATCATCCACTCATTAATTGGCGAGAAACATGATCTGAGTCTACAGACAAGATCCTCAAAACATATCAAACATATGATAACAGCATTGATTGTTTTTGTAGAAAATTTTTCTTAATCCAGCACGTCAAATAGGGTTTTTAATTATTTCCAAATGTTTCGTCGTCATCGACATCCATCTGGAGAGATTTTGTACAGACGGTAGGCAGGGATGGATTCATGGAGTTGGAAATTTTAAAATATGAAATATACATCATATGAAGGCTCTGCAGCTTTTCCTAAACAATTTTTTGCAATCTAATGAACGTTATTTGCTCAAACACAAAAACACTTCTTAGTTGTTTATCGAGGTAATTATGTTTAATATTATATGACCTTACTCTCTCACAATCAAGGTCATTTTGTTGTTTCAACATATAAACATTTACTATTTGTTCATTTGTTCATTATAAAGCACTAAATGAAAAATTTAGTGATTTTGCTTGAGAAGAATTTTTCATGGGGCTCCAAGTTTCAACCTTGAAGATGGACAATAGATGAATTTTTGAATTGGAGCGGTGAGAGCTCTGCCTTAGGTTGGTACTCATGTTGACACAAAATTCCACTTGTCCGCTTGACGGTGATGGTTATGATGAATATTGTTATGAAGGTGATTACTATTTAATTATGACACCATGTGTTTATGATTCGTAAAAAAATAATCTCTTCAAATTTAAATACTACAATGCTATGATGACATGCAGATTAATTTTGATGTGAATAGTTTATTTAAAAAAATTAATTTTTTTTTAAATTATTTTTATTAAATAATTATTTTTTAAAAAGGTTTAAGCAAATATATTTTTTATAAACTTAAATTCATAAAAAAATATATATTTAAATTTTTTTACCTGAGTATCTGTAAATACGTGTGTGTGTGATGTAGTGTTTGCGTTTTTAATATTGCGCCTTATAAATGCGTACATAATACTTACTAGCTACATGTGATCTGGATCTAAAAAGACTATATAAAGGGCTTCAATCAGAAGGCAAAATGCGAATAATAATTATTTGTTGAAAAGAAAATACGTTGTGCAATTTACGGTGAATTAATTGAAATTAAGATAAATTAGTTAGCAATATTTGTTTTTCAATCGACGAAATATATACAATTTTTCTTAAAATTATTTAATTCTACCAAATAATTTTTTAACTGATTGACAGCACAGGCGGAAAATGAAGTTCAGTTCAGTAGTGGTCATTATGTTTGCCATCTTGCTGGCTGCGCAGATGACAACCGCAGAAGAACGTACAGAATCTCAAGATGTTGATGGAAGTGATCCAGCATTTCAGGGTTAGTTTCCAATACAGATGATTACTAACAACTGATTCTATCCAGCAAATGTTCAGTGGCATAGCAACAGTGGAGCAGCTTGAGCTTTAAGAAAGCGCACTTTCAAGCACATAAAATCCATCGTTTAATATAAATTAGTTTGAACTTTTGAGAAAAAATTAAAAAAAATCTCTTTTCAATAACAATCTTACAATAGACTGCAGTTGTTACTAAACTATATTAAATGCCGCCTTTGAAAGAAAACTCTAAGAACTAATCAGCGGTATTTGCGTAAGGGCGCCAAAATATTTAAATTTCAGTCAAAAAATGCAGATGAAGGATTGCCAAAAGTGTATTTTAATGTTCCAACGTAACAGCAACGATTTGAATAAATTTGAAACTTCGAATGTTCTTGTACTATATTTAATATTTTTATATTTTAATATTTTTTATATTTAAAGCAGTTATTTTTCTGTAATAAGGTTACCGATAAACATATTATTTAAAACTGTAAAAGAAAATATTCAGTTGTAAACGGCAGGCTTAAAAGTTACCGATTATCTTTTTCGCATTGAAATCTTCCTAATTCAGCCACATTGATTTTGATGTATAAGGTTAAGGTTTCAACTGCATTCGCGTATAAGGTTAAGGTTGCAACTGCATTCGCGATAATAATAACACAATTTTTTTTAGTGTTGCGCACTGACAAACATTAATCACATTTTCTAAATATTATGCCTTTTTTAAATATTTAAATTATTTAGATTCTTAACTACTCTTTTCAGAGGTGAAACGTTGTGGTAGAAGTGGCAAGAGATCAATTGAAGACCCATCAGAAAATAGTCAAGTTGAAATGTTTTTCTTGTAGGTATTGCAATTTCTCATATAATTTTTTAATATTAACTTTTTTCAGTTTTGAAGCGGAGATGTGGTTTTGAAACGTTCCAGTTCTGAACATGAAAAAATTTTTAAATTATTCTAATAGACAAAATTATAAATTTAAATTTAATATCACTTCTGGATGATTTAATAAATACAGAGTTTGTTCATTTTAACGTTTTTTATGTATGATATATTTTTGTATTTTTCTAAAAGACGCTTCTAAATAAACCGGAGTTTTGTAACTTATAAGAAGTGATCACGTGTAATATTCATTTCACATTGATGAAATATTGCGACAAAAAATTCTATAACTTGAAAATTAATGACTAATTATTTAATTTTAATTGATAAAAAATACAAATTCAACCAGTTATAAAAAATGTTTAAATACAGTTACAGAAAGAAATTTTATTTTCGTAACAATAAATATTTACTCTCAAACGCTGAGTGTCGCTGATATATATGTAATTTTTTGATGTTCAGCTTGAAATAGAAATATAGAACGATCATTCTTGCTTTTATGTGATAACTTTCGTTCAAAACTTTTTAAAATTAAGTCATTGTTACACTAAAAATGAACTTTTAGATGTGAGCTCTGCCTTTGATTGTGTTGATATTCATTTAATGGATTGATTCATAGCTTTCTGGTCGAACACAACAAATTCTGTTCAAATCTAACTTGATACGAAACTGTCATACGATGTTCAAAATCAATGACAGATATAATTTCAAACATCACTGTCTTGCGTATGATATTCAGATCATTGCTATCTCTTCAAATTTACATACTCCAATGCTATGATGACATGCAGATTAATTTTGATGTAAATAGTTTATTTAAAAAAATTAATTTTTATTTTTAAATTATTTTTATTACATAATTATTTTTTAATAAGGTTTAAGCAAATATATTTTTTTAAACATATTAAGAAAATACATATCTTTAAATTTTTTAAGAAAATACGTTGTGCAATTTACAGTGAATTAATTGAAATTAAGATAAATTAGTAAGCAATATTTGTTTTTCAATCGACGAAATATATACAATTTTTCTAAAAAATTTTTATTTCTACCAAATAATTTTTTAACTGATTGACAGCACAGGTTGAAGATGAAGTTCAGTTCAGTAGTGGTCATTATGTTTGTCATTTTGTTTCCTGCGCTGATGACAACCGGAGAAGACTATAGAGAAACTGATGATATTTTAGAAGTTATTCGTCGTTTAAGGGTTAGTTTTTGAATACAGATGATTACTAACAACTTATTCCATTTAGCAAATGATCAGCGGCATAGCAACAGTGGAGTAGCTTGAGCTTTAAGAAAGAGCACTTTCAAGCAATCACCCATAAAATTCGACGTTTAATATAAATTAGTTTGATTTTTTGAAAAAAATATTTTAAAAAAGCATCTCTTTTGAATAACAATCTCACAATAAACTACAGTTGTTTATAAACTTTATTAATTGCCGCATTTGAAAACTTAATGTAGAAAACTTAAAAAAATAATCAGTGGTTTTTGTATAAGGGCGCCAAAATATTTAAATTTCAGTTCAAGGAGGCAGATGAAGCATTGCCAAAAGTGAATTTTAAAGTTCCACCGTCACAGCAACAGGTTGCATAAATTTGAAACTTCGATTGTTCGCGAACTATAATTAATATTTCCTGACTTCTTTTGGATGATTTAATAAAAATTATCAATGCAGAGTTCGTTTTAACGTTTTTAAAATATGAAACTGTTTTTAAAGTTTTCTAAAAATCGCTTCCAAATAAACCGGTGTTTTGTATCTTATAAGAAGTAATCAGGTGTAACAATCATTTTTAACTGATTAAATTTTGCGACAAAAAATTATACAACTTAAAAATTAATGACCAATTATTTAATTTCAATCGATAAAAGATCAACAAATTTGAAAAGATTTTAAAATATAGCTATAGAAAGAAATTTTATTTGCGTGAAAATGAAACAAATGTGATAACAAAATGGATTACATCATTATTTCACAGAACGTTTTGATTCACTTTGACATTAAAACTGAAATTGAATAATAAAACCATATTTTGAAAATTGAAAAATCCTTGGATGTATTTGACTTACTCAAAAATATAATGTAAAAAATTATTGTGAAAATGGTTGATAGGATGATCATCTTATCATCACCACCATCACCATTGTGGTAATGGTGGTGATGATAAAATACGATGATGATAATAAAAATATGATAATAATAGGGATGGTGATGATGAGGATGATGATGATGGTGAATATTTAAAGTGAATGCGTAGAAAAACAATGACGGTTAAGGAAGTTTAAAATTATAATTTTAAGTTTATGCGAAAATCATTCCGAAAATCGTAAATTAATCATAACCAAACGAAGTAAAATTAATATAATCATCTAAATATTCATCATTTTCGTCATCATAACCATCATCATTCACAAGTTTACCACCAATTTTTCTAGTCGTAATCAAAAAAATTGCTGACTGCCAACAGGAGAAACGCATTCAATGGACTCAAGAGTTATTTCAACTGGCTTATTGTTTCTTTCAGTCAAAATGTGACTTCTTCCAAAAGATTTGCGGCTACTAATGAATGATTTGCGGTTATTTTTACCAGACTTTTGGTCACTGGCATTAAATTTGTAAAACGGTTCAGTGGACTTTTCGTTTTGTTCGATGGACGTATTGTTTTTCAGTTTTTGACGTTTGGACATATTCTCACATGACGATTTGACCTATTGGCGGAAAATTTTTATACTTTGTTATGACAATAACACGTGGTTTAATGTCATGTTAATGCGATTCGATGATATGTGATGATGAAGTTGCATTACGTATATTGAATAAGCCGCAATGATGTGATAATGTGATATGAAGTAGTGATGTGCTTATGGCATCTGATTATATGATATAGTGATGTGATAATGTGATTACGCAATGTAGAGATGTGACGATGTGATGATGCAATGATGTGATGATGCAATAATGTGATGATGTGATGATGTAATGATGGAACGATGTGATGATGTGATGATGCAATAATGTGATGATGTGATGATGGGACGATGTGACAACAGTTGATGTCGTCTTTTAATAGCGCACTCAGAAGGAGAT
>NW_008703571.1:2604713-2606119 GCF_000326865.2 Helobdella robusta
AGTTTGAAATAAGAAAAAGATCATATAAATATAAATTTTAAAATAGACTTAAAACTTGTCCATTTTCAACAACATTTGATTGCAGGTAAAACCAAAAAAATGATGTTTACAAACGATCATCGCTTCAGTTTAGCTCACTGCAACGACTTAATAGAAACTGTTAAAATGAAATTTATGTCGCGTTAATGTATGCAATGGGACTTCATTCTGTTTGCTATCGCTGATGGTATCAGCATCTCCTTCATTTGCTTCACATGAATACAAAAATTACGGCTTACAATGATGATGGTGAGGATGACGGTGATGATGATGAAGATGATAATGACGACGATGATGATAGCGATGGTGAATGTGACGTGGTGATGGTGATGATGTCGTTACTAATTATATAATATAACATTTTTCAAAGGTTGGTTGTTTTCGCTCCGTTGTTTCATTTTATTTGCGGTTTGTTTCTCTTCACGTTTTTGTCATCCCGCATCAAACAACCAGACATGCGTGCAAACCGCATAAAACCTGCAACGCCACAATTGAAAATGTGGAAATGCCTGCTAGGGAAAAAATATTCCTTCCATTATTTGCTACTTGCCACTAAATTAAAAATATACAGATCAGATTCCTCAAGTTTTTCGAACTTTTGACTCAAATTTTTAACCAGTATCATTTATGTAGGACAAAAATCAAGTAGTGAATAAACATGAAATGATATAAAACAGTAGCTGTGACAAATATTTTCAACATTATTTCTGAGAAACGGCTTAAAGAGGAATGTTTGTTAAAAAAAAGGGCTTAGTTGTTTTTTTTAAAGTTGACAGAATTTTTTTGCGAATTCTTCAATTTTTATATCTCTATGCTACAAATTTAACAAATAAAACTTTGCTAAATGTTAAAATAGTTACAAATTCATTATTTAAATTGTAATTTTGATTTAAAACATTTAGAACATTGAACTTTTTTATAAATCTTTATTCAGTTTTAGCGTTATGTGTGTGGATGCTTGCTTTAACTTGGATGCGTAGGGGGGTACTTGTGCTCCAAGATATGTACAAAAGTACGTATGTTTTTGTCTCTTCATGTTTTTTTTTTCATGAACATTTTTATGGTGATTTTATTCAAAATTTTAGACCCTAAAAAACATCAACCGGTAAGATAGATGTTTAAAAAACTGAACGCAGTCAATTATTAAAAAATTATCAATCATTATCAAGCGCTCAAAGGAAAAGAGCAGATCCAATCCCCATATGGTCTGCTCTTTCTACAGTCATTAAACATCAAATGCTGGACAAACAATCAGTCAGGTCAAGTACACACAAACACACACACGCACACACACAAACACTCACACACATATACACCGNACTCGCACGCACGCACACACACACACTAGCGACCAACAGAACAAACAC
>NW_008703571.1:2607086-2608427 GCF_000326865.2 Helobdella robusta
TATAAACTTTAAAACATAAAATTTCTCTATTTTGTGGAATTTCGAAGTAATAAATCTATTTTTTTAATTCGCAATTAAATTATTAAAAAATACATCAACATAAAATTTGAAAAACGACCTTTGTTAGGACTGTAATCATTATCATCTCTATCATTATTACCACCATCATCACCACCATCATCATCATCAGTAGCTGCCTCATCAACGTTATCAATACTTTCATCAGATTTGTTTTTATCATTCAGGTAATTGTCATCAGTTTCATCCTTATTGAATCTAGCATCGTTATCATCGTACTCGCTACTATCATCATTTGCATAGCTATCATTTGCCTTATCATCACTTTTTCTATCATCTTCTTCTTCTTCTCGAGTTTGGATACTAAATGATTGGTGGCTATCATCATCGTCGCCATAATCACCATTGTATTGTGAGTTATTGTAATAGTAATTATCATATATGTTATCATTTTCATCGTAATATAAATTGTTATTGTCGTTGTTGTTGTTGTTGCTGTTGTTTTTGTTGTAGTTGTTGTTGTAACTTTTGTCAATGCGTGATTTATTAATGTGACTTTTTAAATTGCCTCCTTCATCTTCAACATTATTATTATTATTATCATTATTATAATTATTATTATTATTTAACTTGTTATCACCATCGTTGTCATAATAAGTTTTATCGTTGTTTTGCGCGGTATACTCATCCTCATCATCATCATTATTATTATCACCATTCTTATCATTATCATTACCATAATCATTTTGTCTGCTAGACTCATCACCATCACCATTAACGTTGTTGTAATCGCTTTTGTTATTATCATTGATCGAATTGTTATCGTAATTATCACTGTCATCTTCATAATCTTTGGTATTAGTAGTAATAGTAATAGAAAAAGTAGTAGTAGTTGTAGTAATAGTAGTAGAAGTAGTAGTAGTAGTAGTAGTAGTAGTAGTAGTAGTAGTAGTAGCAGCAGCAGCATCACCAGTTGCGGTAGTATTCTCTAATTTCTCAAATGCTGTTGATAGCAATGGTGATAACAAAGATGATGATGTGGAAAGTGATGGAAATGATTGGAGTGGTGATGAGGAAGAAAAAAAAGAAGAAGATGATGATGATGGCGATGATGGTGGTGGTGATGATAACAACGATAAGGACAGGTATGAAAGAGATGATGCTGATGATGATTTTTGTTGTGATGATGGTGATGTTGATGATGATAACAGTGGTGGAAGAATAGTTATGAATATTGTATCATTTTGTAATGTAACTCTCGCCAGGATTTAATATAGGCGAAGACAATGACCATAATGCTAAAGAGGATTGAGATGATGATGA
>NW_008703571.1:2609264-2644264 GCF_000326865.2 Helobdella robusta
CATAGTGATGAAATTTATCTCGTGGTTGTTACACGAGTGAAACTTGCTTATTGTTTTTTATTAACATTCATTTGTTGGCTGTTGGATCGAGTTTTTTCTTCTTTTTTTTATCTGTCGGTTGATAATAATTATTTTGATTTACTTTAAGAAAATCTTTTCACAAATGACTTCATGACAATGATAAGTTTGTGACTATGTTGATAAAACTGAAGATAAAACTTTCAAATTGTGCTAATGAGGAAAATAATGATGAAC
This sequence comes from Helobdella robusta, assembly GCF_000326865.2. Classification (NCBI taxonomy): domain Eukaryota; kingdom Metazoa; phylum Annelida; class Clitellata; order Rhynchobdellida; family Glossiphoniidae; genus Helobdella; species Helobdella robusta. The sequence continues at coordinate 2,609,520 of NW_008703571.1, forward strand.
GCACTGCTGTGTCAATCCTGTCATTTCATCAAATCAAAAGTTAGAATTTCCATAAAAAATCATCTAACTGTAATAGTAAGACACCATCACTCTCATAAAATATCACTTTAAAATAAAATAAAATTAATTTAGATTAAACGTAATAAAATTTAACATTACAAAATAAATTAAAATGAAATAAAATTAACTTGAATACAATAAAATTGAATAAAATAAATTTTAATTCTACATTCTACGACGGTCACCGAACTACTCAGTTTGTTTTTGTGGAAATTCTTTCTGTATCTGTAAACTCTCTTGCTCAAAGTTAAATAACTCGATACTGTTCATGAACATTAAATAAGGAAAAATGACTAATTGGCGACTTACGTGTGTTGAGAATTAGTTAGTGTTTTAAAACATTATAAAGTTTAATGATCGAAATCGAACGAGAAACAACTCACGCATTATTGTTAAAAATATTTAACGTTATAACCAAACTTAAATTGTGAAATCGGATAACGATAATAAAAATAATGTAAAGGTTATCAAAGGAAGTGTTCAAATGTGTAAGAGTGTGTTGAGTCTTAAAAGTGATTAAGAGATAACTAAGATTAATCTCAACTTAACTAACTTATGTGCTCACCTTCTATATACCAAGAGACCTTGCTCTCTAAAGCTTAACTAGTTGTCTTACTCCTTCTAACCCAGCCAATCCCAATTGTATCCATTCTTAATAAACAAAGTATTATATGCTCTGATTAATTATACGTTATATTATCTTATATTGAGCTGCTTTATATCTGTATATTTGCTGTATTGTCTTGAACTATTTTTATAACTTAACTATCATTAAAATTGCTTACTTACTTTAACATATATCTCTATACAACCTATATTTACTTATACCTCCTAACCCAAATTATCATCTACACAATACAGCCTTCGAAAACAACGAGACAGCATTAGTTAGGTGTGCCAGATACCTTCTACCTACATCGATACAACCACAACGGGGGGATGGACGGTTAGAAAATAAATACTATTAACGCTATTATAGAGGGTATATTTCGGTAGGTACTGCGTATTATATGTGGTATTGTAACTATAAACTATTGAAAATGCCTTCTTATGAAAAAAATTACAACAATTGATGAAAATATTTTAAGACCAACAACGTCAGCAGCAACAACAACAACAGCAACAGCACATAAACAATTGATAAAAACACAACAATACAAACCACACAAACACAAACGAACGCCAACAAATGACAAAAGATGAACAAACACATAAACGAACAAAGGCGAACATTTAAATTAAACCGAAAATCTTTCTTTAGAATTTCAAGTGCAACCATAACAAGGAACCATTCCAGATTCTCGTAAACATTGCAACANAATAATAACAACAATAAAATAACAATAGTTGCAAAATAACAATAATAACAAAAAAATAAGAACAATAAGAACGAAAGAAACTACCAGAAACATGTAACAACAAATTGGCAAGCATAAAACAATATAAAATATTTATGAAATCACCAACATCACCACCAACAAACAACAACAACACTATCATCATCTACAACAACAAGAACAACAACATCAAAAACCACAAAAACATCAACAACAAGAACCACAAAAACATTACCAACAACACCATTGTCATCAACAACATCATCATTAACAACAACAACACTATCAACAACTCAAAAAACACTATCAACAACAACAACAACACCACCAAAAATCACCATACAAACCAGCAACCAAAAAATTTGTATCACATGTAATGCACACATTTAGCTGCACGATAAATAAAAATTTTTAAGTTATGCGACGGCATTTTTGCCGGAGATATAAAAGTAATTTCATTAATTTTATTATTTTTTTTGTTATTTCTCTTTATTATCATTATTATTATTACTATTATTATTATTATTTATTATTATCATTATTTTTATTAATATTTCGTGTAGTTTTTGCAATAAGAATAATTGCATGCAATATATATATTGAAATATTAATATTAATTAATTTCTTGTATCAACAACATGTTTCACCATTTATAAGTTTTATTGGTCTAAGTTTATTAGAAATTTATTTCAAATTAATATGGATTACTAACATTAAACAACATCAACAAACAATAAATTAAAAATAATAAAAAAAATTATTAACTATCAACATAAACAAAAATATCAGTAGCAGTTTAACAATAATTTCAACCATTTTTCAAAATGTCTTGAAAGAAATATTTAAAGAAAAAAATGTGAACAACACAATCAACATTTTTCTTCTTTCTTTCTTGTGCCCTATCCTTTCAGGACATTGGCGACCATCGACCTCCACAAAACCCGATCTTTAACACTTTGTAGTAGTTGAAATGTGGTTTTGATATTCAACAAGTGACTCAAGGACTTTACGAATGTTATTCGTTGTTGACCGCGATCTCTAACAACGATTTTAAATACATTATCATAAATGACATCATTATGTCGTTAACATTACATTAAGTAAATTATTTTTATTACATTAAAATTAAATTATCATAAACTATTATCATTACACTAACATTACAGTAACAGGAATTATATTCATTGCATCAGTTTAATGGAAAGGCGGTGACAAAGATACAACATCATTAATTAAAGCCAAAAATGACATCATCAACAACAACACCAACAACAGCGAAATACATTTCAGCTGTCATGAACCCCAAAAAAACAATTAATATGATTCAAACGAAAAAAAATTATCAGATTCATGAGAAAAATTAACTAGAAAAAAAATTCACGCATCAAAAATAGGAAACACTTCATAAAACAACGAACTAACCAAAGAACAAATATGTAGCAAAATTATAAAAAATGACAGCTACAATGAGCGCCACAACAGCTACAATAGCCACAACAGCCACAACAACCTCAACAGCTACAACAACAGCCACAATAACCACAACAACCATAACAGCCACAACTCCACAAACGAACGAACGAACTAACCGACACAGAAGCTACACAAAGATGAATAATGTTTGAACGGAAAGGAATTATAAATGTTACAACATACATTACAACCGTACAGCGTTGTGAATGCGTACGTGCGTGTCTAGTATATGTACGTGTGTGTTTGTGAGTGTTTGCGTTGTCTGTGTAAAAATGGAAATGGCCAACACTGAGACCAGCACACATCACACACGTGCGCAAGTTGATTAATGGATGGATAATTGGATTAAAATAATCAATGTTGATTGATGCGGTGACAAATGGATATGGCTGTGATGGATACAAATTGGAAGCAATTGGATGAAGGAATGCATGCGGAAAAATGTTTATTGGCGTATAAATTGAAATGCCTCGTGAAGAAACTGAAGTGTTGAAATGATAAAAATAAAAGATGAGACATTATAAAAGTTATTTGCTCGCACCAAATTATTTGCATATTCATTTATTACAAAAATAAATTTTAACATAATCCAAATCTCATCCCATGAAATGAGTCATGCGTGGTTTCGTGCCTGTGCTATCTGCTTGGCTTATATTTTAAAGAATTAATATAATGAAAAAACGTTTTAAAGGAATGGTAGTGATCAAAGTGAATGAGTGAAGAAATAAATAAATGAATAAATAAAAGAATAAATGTGTATATCAATCTATCAATGGATTAACTAATATGGCAACGAATGAATGAATAAACGAATGAACAAATGAACGAATAAATGAAAAAATATATAAAAATGTGAATGAAATGAGATGGAAGATAATTATAGAATTCACCGCGAATGCATTTTAGAAAAAGAAACTTCAAGAAATAGACAAATTAAAATAAAACTTGGAGTCAGCTAACAAAATCACAAATAATGAAGGTTGGCACCAAATAAAATTATCAGACTAATTTTCTAGATAAATTGAAAAAAGTTTTTTAAAAAATAGTTTTAAAATATTTTAAAATAGAAATTTACAAATACTTTAGAAAAATAATTTAGAAGAATAGTTTAAATGCAACTAGTAGTGAATGCAACTTGTCAAGATGGTTAATTCAATCTCTTATTTTTATCCTCAGCTCAGGCTTTTTTGAGTTTCTATTTTTTTTCTTCAATTTGAACAAATTTCAGACTTTCAATTTGTTTTACTTAATTTTATTTTCAATTATTTTCAAAAACATTTTCCTTGAGAAATGTTTGCAAATTTTTTTATTCTTTCAAATGTTTTATATTCAAATTTATGCAATGTAAGGATGATTTCAAGTGCACACTCGTTTGATAAATAAAATCACTTGGTTTTTTATTATTTGAAAATTTTTAATATTTTTTTTCCATTAATTCTGCAATGAACTTCTGTAGCATCCAGGTGATTAACAACACTTACATGCAACTGATCAATCAAATCATCAGTTTAATCATAGGTTCACGTTCACCGTTAGTCCATTGCATCAACCGTTCAATCAGACTATCAATCAATCAATCAGTTGAATCGCCATCTCAATATATTTTCAGAACTTTCTAATGCATTAGGTCATGCGACTCATTCATCAATCCATAAAAAAAGAATAAAATAAATTTATTCCTCGACACAAACCAATCAACTATTTTTTTTACAAGTTTTCGCATTTATTTCCTTTTCCTGTGTTCCATGAAAAAACAACATGGATAAAAAAATTCTATATTTATGTTGCGTATTAATTTGACGAATACGAATTATCACTCAGCGTATCATACGTACAAGAGAGCTTGTTGGCTAATATGTCTGGAAATGATGAATGACAGGAGTGAATCGCTGAATATATCCCATGTATCCCATGAATTCCTATGTATCCAATGTATCCCTGAATGCATCTCATGCATCAGTTTCATTCCAGGTCTGGTCGGATAAATTTTTTCATCCTGTTTCGCTCCGGAAAAATTAGTAAAGTTTTTTGTTTTTTAAACATTTTTTTATTTCCTTTATTATTCTAAGTGATTATTTTTGATTGATTTTTGTTAACAGAAAAATATTGAAACTTTAAATTATAAATAATAAATGCTGCTTGGTAAACTGGGTAACTTTATTTATTTGAATAGATCTCAGTTTGTGGCAATAAGTAATCAAAAATCCGAACTCCGCAGCTTAAACAACGGAGTTCCTCAAGGTTCCATACTCGGACCACTTCTGTTCACGATCTTCATCAACGACCCCTGCAATATTTCCACAACAGCGGAGTTCACTTTGTACGCAGACGACACCAACATACTTTTTTCCAATAAGAATCCAACAGAAGATGATGTACAAACAGACAATAAATAAAACTTTAGAAACAATTGCTGATTGGTTTGCTCTTAACAAATTAATAATTAATTATAAAAAATGTTGCTATAATCTGTTTGGACCAACAATAGTAACGAATTTAGTACCGGGCCTCAACATCAGCATCAACGGGTATTCAATCCCGCGTTCCAAATCAACAAACTTTTTAGGCACAAAGACCAAAGACAATCTCTCTTGGGAACCACACATCAATCCCATAGCTCAAAAACTCTATAAAATTAAATCAAAAATCAACTTCAACCATTTAATAGATCTCTATTATACGCCCGTATATCTATATTTGACATATCGCAACATCCTTTGGGGAAATAGCCCAGAAACTTATCTTAAGCAGCTGTCAAAATTGATTTTTACATATACTTTTAAATCTCCCTTTAGGTTGCCGCGTTAACCACTACTATTCCAACATAAATTTACTCAATTTTCGTAAAGATTCTATATTTAAGTTTGAAACTATTCGTCATGTTATTAAGGTTACCAACGTCAACGTTATCATAATTATCATTTATTATCATCGTTGTCATCATTTAAAAACGTCCTAAATATCATTTGTAATCATCATTCATAACTTTCATTTATACTCATCATAGTCGTCATTACCTCAAAGACGCACACATCACGTTTTTCTAGGCCATTAGCATCTATTTCCTTGAACTATTTGTCAAGAACAATTGAGTTGCCACCTCTAAAACAAACATCATTTTTTGGTTGTTTTTGACATCTTCGTCATATTCACCAACTTCATCTCCTTCATCATCCACGTCATGTTTTTCATCTTCGTCCTTTCTTCAACTTCGTCATCTTCATGTTTTCGCTGTAATCATTGCCACTATCGTCATGTCTTTGTTATCGTTATGAACATCAAAAACAATGTCACCATCATCATCTTCATCATCACCATCATCATCACCCACTTAGCCTTAACTTTAGCTTCCTAATGCGCTTGTTAAAGATGCCAATGACGTCACCGAATGACCAAAGACTATAAACAACGTTAAAAATATATAAGGGTGCCGGAGAGCGGATTAATATGAGCGTAATGGAAAGCTGATGATTCATCCAGAAACATTTTGCACATTTTCTGTTTACAATTTTGTGTTTGGTTTTTTCATCACTATGTTGCAAACACCGTCGGGTTTTGCTGATTTTTGTTAAAGCTTTTTTTGGATAAAAAAAAGTATCCAATACAACCTCTTTATTAATTACGATTTTTAAGCACATTTTATCACCCCTGCTGTCTTCAAATGTCAGATAGGTATTTGTGTATAATAATGTTTGTTTTTGGAGAATTGTAATGAGGTATTTTTTAATGTATGAGTACAATCTAATTATTTGAGTGTTTTAAAATGTTGAGAAGTGTTGTTTAAAATTGAAAAATTATGTTTTTCTTGCTCTATTTATAGGAGAGACCTGGATAAATGATTTTTTTTAGTTTGTATATTCCTTGAAATGTTCCTCCGCCGCGATATGCTTTCCTTTGATCGAGCACCGTTCTGCCGTGTAATTCAATTACTCGCTCAACAGAGTCTACTTGTAATTGTTTCTGAAATGTTGGGTGACCATTCTCTACAAGTTTGCTTTTTTAGGTTTTTACTTTTGTTTTTTGTCACAGATTTTTGTCTTTGTTGCACTTCTGCAAAACTTCAGTTTGCTTAGTTTTGAAAAACTTTAAAAAAACTAAATATATACTTTTAAAAAATAACATATAATGATTATATAGATGAGTAGATAGACTGGATGGCGAGATGGTAATAGTTAAGGTTCTTGGAATTGTTGTAGCAGTAAGATTGTCCCAATGGCAAGAGGCCAGCATGTAAAGCGTCTGTTGCATGGGTTTGCTCGTATTTTATGCATTTTGTGTGTTGTGATAGGAAATACAGTAATTTATATTGAATTAGTAATAATAATGGTGAAAAATACAAAAATGAAAAATTGAAAAACAAATATACCAAGGACGTTTTTTCAAGAGATTAACTTTAAAGTTTATCTCTTTCAATGTATTTTTGGCAACGTGTTTCTTTCTTTCAAGCAATTTTAACATTTATATAACAAAATCATTTTTTGTGTTTTTGTATAGAAAAATAATTTTTTTAAATTAAATGTATCAATTATCTGCGTGTTGGAGCTACTGTGACCAACCTTTGCGTCTCTGATTAAAAAAAATTAATCGAAAAAGGAAGGCTTCAGAATGAAAAATTCTTAATCAAGAACGAATTTGAAAGGAGTCCATCAAAGTCAACAAAGTAGACAATGAATTAAAAAATATAAAATCTAATAAACATGCATAAAAAACGTTGAAAATTTAAATGCAAACTCAAATAAAACTAAATATAGAGATAAGAAACAGGACTGAAAATGTTTACACGACATGAATCTTGAATTGCAAGGTTACGTATATCTCGCAATAAGTTAAATATTGCTATGCTCACAATGCCTCAATGGCATCTTCACGATGACACAGATGATGATGTTGACGATGGTTGGAATGATTTTTTTTTTTTGTTTAATCAGCTGTGAGTAGATAGATGAAAATCAACATTGACGTATGCAGTTAATTATTTCGTGTATGATTTGCGGAGTTTTGCTTCGCGTTCGATCTCGGTTCATGTTATTCTGGAGTCAGCACTCTAACCAATGAGTTATTTTTTCCAAGTGATAATGTTTACTTTTGAGTTAATTAAGAATTACCTAAAAAAAATAAAATTTTTAAATGATGACGAAAATGATAATCACATCATCAAAAATAATTGAAATAATTTTAGACAGGATGCTGATTACAACAGCAGCAAATTACAAAATGGTAATGACTGAAATGACGATAGTAATGATAAAGATGGTGAATAAAATGATGATGGTGACAACGACGACGACGATGGTTATTATGAAAGCGCAACGTGAAGCGAGCACATGCGACCGATGGCAATCAAGGAAATGGCTGTTCCTGCCAAGGTATGTGTCATTAAGTGGACTGTAAAATTTCGCAGTTGGAGAACAGAAATGATGACGCTGACGATGATGACGACCAAGAAGACGCTGACGATGATGATGATGCTGACGATGATGACGACCATGATGACGGCTACGACGATGATGAAAATTATGATGGTGACGACGTTGATAAAGACCATATGATGGTGTTTGTAAAACTAAATAATAAAAGAACCACAATGATGATAGCAAAAATAGTGACAACAATAATGATGAAAGATTAAAATGATAATGACAAAATGTCCGTGATTTTGACTGACAAGACAATGACGATAACATGGTGACAAATTTGAAAAAATTTATTTAACATTGGAAGACAATTTCAGCTTTTTACAAAACTATCTAAAATTACTTTTTGATGTTTATGTTTTTTATTCTATTAACTAGTGTAGTTTCAGGCAGCAAATTTTTTATAAAAAACTCATTAAAAATGTGAAAAATATTGATATAAGTTTGATATTTTTGCTGAAAAATTATTGAAACCAAAAAAAACCAATGTTAAAAAAAAGATTTATTGCTCTAAACATAAATCTACATTTTAAATTATTCAAAGGCACTGATGCAGAAAAAAACCCGAAGTCCTAATTTATATTTCATGAACGAAACCATTATAAATTGTTTTGAAAAAAAAAATTCAACCTAGAGATATAGAAAAAAAATTACATCTAACAAAATGTTGAGACAAAAAATATTTTCCAGTTGTTATCTATTACTTTTCTTGAAAAATTTTTTAAAGTTGAGTGTCTTGTAAATTTTATTTTCTTGAAAATAATGTTTTTCTTTCAAAAGCACTTCTAAATTAAGAAAAATAACTTCTCAAAAAACGAATTTCGTTAAAATCTGTTGCACATATGTTTTTTTTGGTCAAAATAGTCACCCAAATTTTCTTTTATTACCAGATTTTTAACAAAAAAATTATGACATATTTTGTTAAATGGATATTTTCAAAAAGATAATAGTAGGTGTGATATGTCGTTGTTTTACTGTTTTGAAACTTTTCTTATGTAGTTTTTTTCTTCTAGTCCAATTTTTAAAAGATTTCTTTGAGTTGTCATTATTTTCTTACGTTTCGATATTACAAAGTATGAAAAAAGTTTCGTGTTAAATTCGAAATTGAAAGCATTGAATAATGTTTTAAAAAGACGTTTCATATCCTTTAATGGTACTTTAGAGTACTTTAAATAATTTTTACGTTATACAGATTTTTCAGGCGAGCTCAACTTCAATCCTTATGGAAGCATTTATACTATGTTAATATTCTCATTATTATTACATATCTCGTGTTTATGTTTGTTTATTTAATTTTTTTTGTCTTATTTTCTTTTTTGTCTCAATAGTTTCTAGGAAGTTTTATTTTCAATTAACCATTTCTGGTTGTTTGTTGAGAAGAATTTAATAACAAATAATTTTAATTGTTTGTTATTTGTTTTACTTTATAATCTTTCAATTTTAAAACTTTATAATTTGTTTTGTTATTTGAGTTTCAAAAATTGGTTTCAAAAGTTTTAATTTACATATAAAAATGATTAAGTTATAAAAAAAAAACAATTTTCACGTCAGAAGTAAAAAACATCAAAAAGCAAACTTGCTGAACAAAAAAAAACAAAAATTAAAAAATAACAATAATTTTTCCATTTATTTCTATTAATTTATTTTTAGTCTATCCACCCATTCATACATTCTTTTGTTGCATCGATCAAAAAATTTAATTCCTTTTTCGGTTCTTTTCAATCCATCGTTACTTCTCTCATTTTCATTCGCTCAATCATTCCAATTCTCTTCAATCCATCGTTACTTCTTTCATCACCGCTCAGTCAATCATTTCAAATTTTTTGTCTCCAGGCGAGGGTGGTGTAGAGAGGTGTGTGGATGAATGGACGGACGCCGTGCTAAGTGGGAGCATCCATGCAATCACAGGGCATACATCAAAAATATGCATGCATCATTCTATGATAGGCCTAATGATGAAGATGATGATTGTGGAGAAGAAGAGGATGATGATGATGATTATGATTATGATGATAAAAAAGATGATGGTGATGATAATGATGATGATGAAGATGATGGTACTAATGATAATGAAGGTGGTGATTATGAAGATGGTGATGATGAAGATGATGATTGTGAAGAATTGGGATAGAGAAGAAGAAGATGATGAAATTGAAGATTATGCTGACGATGATTTGTTGGAAGTGGATGAAGATGACGATGATTTTTAACGAGCCTAATGAGAAAAATGATGTAAAAATGGTGATCATATTCATGAAAAATTTGACGGTGATGATATAGTTACTACCGGCAATAAAATGATGATGACAATAATAATGATGATGACAATAGTGACAAAGATGATGATGATGGAAATAATAACTACTTGATAATTATAAAAAAAACATATGAATAATGTATAGAAAAAAGCAAAAGTAGTGCAAGGACAAAAAATTGAAATATAAACATGAAGAAAAACGGAAATGGTTCTAACATTAACAACATCAATAATAACAACAACAACAATAAAAACAACAACAACAATAAAAACAACAACATCAATAATAATAACAACAACAACATTAATAAAAACATCAATAACAACAACATCAATAACAATAACAACAATGACCATAACAACAACAACAATCAAAATAACAATAATAAAACCAACGTCATTGCGACCTCATCGACTGTGACAAGACAATTATTATATGACGTCATCCTGACGTTGACTTGAGATTCAATTCAGTACATTTAATATAAAGTACGCGAGTTCAACACCCAACACCCAATATTTAATCTGCGGTGCGGTACAAAATACCCAATAAAGAAATAGCTACAAAGTAAATATCTAGGCAAACTACATACACAGTACAATATGTCTCTGAATCATTTTAAACTCAAACTGTGCTTCATCAACTAACTGATCATCTTATTATTTGTATTATTATAATTATTTCTCTGTATATTATTATTTGTATAGATCAGTTGTTGTTATAATAATTATTGCTATCAGCATTTTTTAGTTTAGTCAATATTAATCAAATTTTTTGTACAAACATTTTTATTTGTTCTTAAAAAAATGACCCTTTTATTAAAATTATAAAATATTAACTGTTAAAAAACCATTTTAACGAATCATTTCAATTAATATCGTCAGATCAGATAGATCTTATTGTATCATCTTCATCCTCATCATATTCATCATAATTGCTACGTCATCTTCATCACGATTGTTTGTTACCATTGCATCATCTTCGTCATCATTATGACGTCACATTCGTCATCATAATTGAATCACTGTCAATATATTTCATTCAATGCACTTCAATCAACACGTTATCAATGAAGTCAGACCGTGCATGTACGCGCGCCATCTTCACCATTGCTTTTGTTTCGTTTTTTAGTTTTGTTTGTTTTTTTTTTTACATACAAAAATGAGTTTTTATTTTGTCAATTTATTTTAAAAAACAAACTTAATGCTGTGTTGATACTATATATTGTATTTTCTAAAGTTTTCTTTATTAGCTTTATTTGTAATATCTCTCTCTCTCTCTCTCTCTCACACACGCACACACACAGTTAAGGGCACACACACACACAAACACAGTTAAAGACACACACACACTCGCACACGCCCACACACACACGTTTTAACGCTTTATTGTAATTTAAACTATTATAACATAGATGCTGTATATTATATATTCATTAGTTTTTTTATATTTTAACGCTTCTAATGTAAGTTTATAAAATATGTTTTGTATACATCTTTCTGTTTGAGATAATGTTCAACAATTTTCTTTGTATTCTATTATATACCGTAGTTGCGTGTCCTTTGTCTGCGTATGTATGTCTCTGGTTCTGTATTTTTACTTGTATATAGGCCTTAAATTTGTTTATATTATTATATTTCCACGTTCCATTCAATGGTTTTCGTTCAAGTTGAAAGAAATTCGTTTATTTTGTATATTTTTCAAATGTGTGTGCGCGCGCGCCTGATTGTGTTGTGTGTGTGAGTGTGTGTGTGTGTGTGTGTGTGTGTGTGTGTGCGTGTGTGTGTGTGTGTGTGTGTGTGTGTGTGTGTGTGTGTGTGTGTGTGTGGAGTGTATGTGTGGAATGTTTGAGAATGTTTGAATTTTATTGCAGTGAGAATTCAGCGAAGAACTTTTCAGACACTCCGGGGAACCACAAAATGGAACAATTTACCTTTTTTCATTTTTTTATATTGCTTTTTTTTGTCTTGAGTCGTTTGGTGTGTGTGTGTGAGTGTGTGTAGTGTGTGTAGTGTGTGTGTAGTTTGTGTGTGTGTGTATGTGTGTGTATGTGTGTGTTTAAACGTTAAATGCAAACCGACTTTAATAAATATAATAACTTTAATAACTATCGTATTGTTTATCGTTAGTAATGTACATTCAGCTGGAAAAGTTTGAAACTTACTTGATTTAAGTGACTAGAATCTTTCAAATCTTTTGAGAGTTCATCAAAAACACTCGCAAACTATTTTATCTATATAAAATGGTTTATTTCAACTAAAGTACTCTATTTAAATGACAGTTTTACAATTGGTTTTTTGCTAATTTTATGAAAATATATACACACTAGAGAAATATAAAAAGAAACCGGACAGTTTAGATAGCTGAATATTGAAAAAGTTAATTGAAAATAACGTTAAATATACTAATTAAGCGTTGATACCAAAATTAACTTGATAGACGAACAACAAATGACAACCGCGAATGTTTAAGAGCGACGAATAGCGAACCTATACGTTATAACATTTTCTAACGCAAACGCAAGTCTATCCTTTTTATGTTTTCTCTGACTCTCAATACATGCACGCAAAGGCATGTAGAGTAGGCATATACTATTATACATGTATGCATACGTATTGTATATGAACTAACGCTTATACACACAGTATATACATACAAACATGTTCTTGTGCGAAGTTGAACTAAAAATCTAAATTAAATTGTTTCAAGTTCTGATCTTGGTTGTTGCTTATATAATATAATTTTATTAATTAATAATAACTTATTGGATAATTGTTGTGTTTCAACTTAAATTTATCTTAAAACTCTTTATTTCTGAAATTATCTTTTAGAATTTTAATCAACAACAAATTTCTAATATTCTTTATTTCTATTACAAAATTTAACTTCTTCAATTTATGTTTTATTAATAAAAGAAATTATTTTAACTAAAGTCATTCGAATTTCTAATTTAGCCACACGTTCCAATTTCCACATACGGTTCTCTCTATGTCCATTGTCCATACATACGCACATGTGTTAATTCATTCCCAGTACATACTTTATTATTAAATAAACTACAATAATATCGGTACTGGTGGAAAAATTTGAAGGCTGTGGTGAAATATTGTTTCGTGCCGTTTTCGTTCTAAAACTCAGATACCTCTCTCATTGTGTGGTTCGGGGTAATGCGGGTTTTTTATTGAACCTCAAAAATTGTTAACAGCTCTTTCCTTGCGTGCTCCTGAAACCCAACCGAGGTGGTCGCAGAGTAAGCCAGGCCAATCTAAGTGCGGCGCAATCGCCAATGAGTTTTGTCACTGTGGCCTGGATAGCAGATTAGGTGGTTGTTGGAAAGTTGGCCAGTCTGCTTTCAATGACTACATTTGCAGACATTTTTCAAAAGCATCAATTCTGATGTTGAAAGAACCATCAGGAGTTTTAGCTCAGGATGGTAAGCATCCGGATGGCTACACTCTAATCTCATGGGATGCTGGCAAATGTTTAGCTCGGGACGTCACTATCCCTGACACCCTTGCAGAAGGATACACCAATCTAACCAGCTTAGAAAGGGGTTCTGCCGCAACCAGGGTTTCTGATGAAAAACTTGAAAAATATGATAACGCCCTATCTTCAATGGAATTTTTTCCGGTTTGCGTTGAAGTCCTTGGTCCTATGGACAAAGCTACATCAACTTTTTTTAAAGATATTTGCAATCTTATAAGTGGAAGATCCGGAGACAAAAAAAAATTTTTCTTCGCAATGAGCCACATGTCTTGTATGTTGCAGTGATTTCTTCGTGTTTTCGTGTCTGAAAATATTCAAATGAATGCTGACAGTTGTGATTGATTCACATACATACATACATACATAAATACATGCATGCATACATGCATGCATACATACATACATACGTACATATACACATACATACATGCACAACACACACATAAATGCTTGCAAAAAGAGCATCTCTCGAAACATGCATTCCTTAGTGTCAAAGGTTGCCTGTTCGACTTCTTCATCTGCCAACAGATATGCATGCAAGCATTTGTCGATGGCTGGACATTATTAACGCATGTTTGCCGGATTATTATTTTTAGGCTTGCCCGTTTGTGTGCGTCATGTTTATGTCCGCGCTTGTATACTACTTACTGCGTGTGTTTATTTATGTGCAATAAAATTTAAAAGTACGTTTTTAAGTTATTTAACTGTCTACTATCAACTAATGTTAATACTAACTTATGAGTTATGTTTCATTTTGTTTAATTGAGAAATAAATTAAAATTTTAAAATGTTTCATCCATTCATTCCTTACCTACTCACTTATTAAAATGTAGACATGTACGAACATTTAAACACTGAAATGTTTCAAATCTGACTCAAGTAGGACTAACATATCTACAGAATACACAAATACCCAGTAAACACGTAAGACACAATCAATAAGATAGAACGTAAGACAAAATTTTCTAACAAAAAAAAATAACATGAAAAATGAACCAAAAAAATCATTCACAAATCAAAACGCCGGTAAAGATAATTCCCCGAAAATATTCAAATGTAACGAAAAAACTTCTTTGCATATAAAATCTAAATAAAAACACATGAACATAAACTGACGCAAAAATATATACAAACTTCATTGAATAAGAAAATAAAAAATTATGTGTTTGTAATATACAAATACAAATGAGATACAAACAAACAAACAACCATGCCGACGTTTCAATGTTTGAACACTAGAAAGCCATGAAAATGATTAATGTCTAATGAAGAGAGGTCACCAATCTTATGAACATTACGACTTTTCAACATTGCGTAATAAATAAATAATGCATGAAACAAACTAAAAATTATTTCAATAAAGAGTGTCATAGATGAAGAAATAATGTTTGTAAGGACAAAAACTTGAGCTGAAACAAATGATTGCACTAGAAAAAAAGTTTCAAATAAATCAATCAAAATCTTAAATCAATTTTGTTAGTATTAAAAAAATTCTCTTTTGAACAATTAAAAAAAATTGAAATTCATAAATCCAGAGCAAATAAGCATCACGCTGTTGTTGATAACGAACTGGAACCTTGTTATGGAAGTTTTGAAAATGCAGCAACCACTAACGACACACAAGAATGAGTCATCTCAATAAAAATATTTCTTTCCAACCATACATTAAGTACAGTTCAACAAACTCGTATTAAAGTAATGTGTACCGTAGTTTGCGTAAAACAATTACGTACCCTATTTATGTACAAACTCAGTAACTTTTGCATAGATTATCTATACATACATACACACACAACCATTTTTATACACTGTACAAGTGTACATGCTTGCATTTTTAACAAAATTTCACGCGGACAAACGCCTGCATTTTTATCAAACAGATGCGACGGAGATTTTTAAGCAAAATGCGTTAGGTAATTGACAAGATATTTGCAAATAGACATGGACTTTCGCGTCTACAAACAGACACAAACACGCACGCAAGCATGCACACGCGCACACGCACGCGCACACACCACCACAAGCATTTCATTTGCAAATATACAAACGTGACAGCATTCTAATCACGTGTCGAGCACTCCAACAAACATGGATACACTAACACACAAATATACACACATACTCACACACACATACATACACACACATGTACAAATAGGTACGGATAGACATCAACTTCACACCGAACAAGTACTTTCTTTCAACTTCTACCTCTCCTAATTATCATGTGTTACTCTTACTTACTCTTCTGATTGAGTGAATTCGTTTGCCTAATATGCACGTGGGCTATATGTGTATGTGTGTGCGTATGTGTGTACGTGTGTGCGTGTGTGTGTGCGTGTGTGTGTGTACGGGTGTGTAGTGTTTATGTACGATGTTTTTGCAGCGCTCATTAATATAAATAACATTTTTAAGTTAATTATTTTTGTGTGTGCATCTGTCGTGCGTAATATACGCCGAGCAGTATCTCAGTGACGTCAATGATTTGTTTATTATAGTGTCAAAATGTGTGTGTGTGTGTTTGTGCGTGTCTGTATGCCGTGTAGAAGTGTGTGTGCGTGTATTCTGAGTATGTGCATGTGTGTGTGTTTGTTTTAGTGTGTGTGTGTGTGTCTTGCGTGTGTGTATTAAGTGTACGTGAAAGAGTTTTTTTTTAGTTGAAATTAATTCTCCGTGACGAGCTGAAATTTTTTTCATTTCTGGTCTTCACTTATGTGGCATCCGCTTAGTAAATTTTTATTTTTAGTTATTCGTTTTTATATTTACTCAGTTATTCATTTTTATTTTTGTTACTTTCACTTTTCTTGCGCAAGAATGAAACTAAGCACATAGAATTTTTTGTTTTATCTTCAACGTGGGCTTCCATAGTTTTTGTTGACGTCATAAAAGGCGGGAAAATGTACGACACCGCGTGGAATGATCTGCAGCCGCTACAGTAGCTTGTCAATGAGCCAACCAACCAACCATCCATCCAGCCAACCAACTAACCAACCAGCCATCCAGCAAACCAACCATACAGCCAGCCAATCAACCAACCAACCATCCATCCAGCCAGCCAACCAACTAACCAACCAACCATCCCTCCATCCATCCAGCCAATCAACCAACCAGTGGGTTACTAAGTTCCCAACTCGACATTAATTATCACTTTTCTTGCTGTTATGTGGAAGATGCTATAATCTAAAAATTATTTCATTTATTCGTGTATTAGTAACTTTTTTGCTTGCTGTGATGAGTGCTAATGTAATGATAGTTGATGTAAGGATTGTTGATGTAAGGATTGTTGATGTAAGGATTATTAATGTAATAATTGTTAATGTAATGACTGTTGGTGTAATGATTGTTTGTGTAAAAATCGTTGCTGTGATGATTGTGAATGCAATCTTAATTGTTTTTTCCGTTATGTTCTAATGTTTGTTGTGGCAGTTTTTTATTAATGTTTCGGCTTTCAAATGTTTTCTATCGCCTCATTTCAGCGCAAATTCCGTCACACACTTTCTTTTTTTAACTTTCAAAGTTTCAGAACAAAAAAATTTGAGATCAGGACGTTGTTTCTCGTTTCATTCAAAACACCTCCCTCGTCTTCGCCATCTTCCCTGCTGCTCTTGTTCTGCTGTTGTTGATGATGACCGTAATAAAAAGTACATCAAAATCATTAGCTTTTTATAAACATCTAGTAGTCGACGAAATGATGTTTTTGTGTTCAACGTGTTAATGCACGTTTCACGACATATGTACAATGTACATCTCAGTTTATACAAAACGAGTTTATTTAGTGTCCAAATTGAGTTTGTGTTAAATGGAATAATTCTATTGTTGCAGGCAATAACAATCTTTTACGTTTATTTATTAAAATTTATGCAAATCAAACAAATTATTACAATCTTAAAAGTATTTATTGATTTAATGATGATGAATAATGTGTTTGAATTGTATCATTTTTAAAGTTTTCTCATCATTAAAAACATTATTCATTGTAAATTCAGTTGAATTCAAACGTGAATGCTTAACCAAAAATTTATAACCTCTTTAATGTATGTAACATAAATTATTTGGCTTGCGTCCGAACCAGTTCATCGTTCTTTGGATTAGATAACCGTATAAAACACAGCGCGCTTACTTATCTGAGCCATTGGAATTTTGTATAGAGTAACAAATCGTTTGAATAATCATTATGTGTGTGAAATATTTTTTCCTCCGAGATAGATGAAAGATGGAATTTGAAAGGAAATGAGATTTTGAAGTTACTTCAGGCGCTCCTGTCATTTCAGAAGTTATCAAGTTACTACAAAGCTGCATGACGTGACGTCATTATTGATGATGATGACGATAAAGATGATGCTGATGATGATGATGACGACGACGACATCGATGACGATGATAATTAATGATGATGAGGAGGAGGAGGATGGTGATGATGATGAGGAGGAGGAGGAGGAGGAGGAAGAGGATGATGATGACGATGATAGTGATATTATTTTTCTGGATTTTTGTAGGTACTCAGTAACGACTAGATGGTGGGAATATCAATGAAGGAGAAAAAAAGTAGTTTCAATATTTCAGCTTCGATTTTCATTGGCGTTCGTGGATTCGAACATGTGTTGTGGGACTTATATACAAATGTGTGTGTGTTTGTGTAAATATGTACGTTCGTGTACGTATGTATTTATATATGAGTGTGTGCGCGTGCGTGTGTGCGTGTGTGTGTGTGCGTGTGTAGATAAGTAAATATGTGGCGTGTATGTGTTTGCATGTATGTGTTTGTATGTGTAGTGTACACTTGTGTATATGTGTGTATGCTACAATCTGCATATGAGTTACATGACCTTGAAAACGTTGTAGTGTTCACTCTTAAGTTCCATAATTTTCTTCATTTTGAACATGTTTTGTGTAATATATTTATTTATAAATTTGCCTGTATGTGTAGTACACGTGTGTGTGTGTGTGTGTGTTTGTGTGTGTTTGTGTGTGTGTGTGTATAAATGCCTGTATGTACGTGTAATTTATTGCGTATTTGTGTGTAGGCTTATTTAGATATATGCGTACGTTTGGCTTGTGATGCGTATATACATGTGTGTAAATGCGTGCATGTGTTTATGCATGTGTGTATGTAGCATGTGTATGTGTATTTGTTTGTGATCCTGCGTTAGACCTCCTACGTGACCTTGCAGACCTTCAAGTCTTCACTCTTACTTAAGATGCATCATTCATCGTGCGTGTCCGTCCTCTCATTCATTCATATTCATCTTTTCAAAAATTTCCACATTCTCCTGCTTGATTTGCATGCTTGGACATTCATTTATGTAATTAGCTTACTTGTGAAGAACGCATACACACACACACTCACATACACACGCGCATACACAAATACACGGTAAGCGGAAGGTATATATGTTTGTGAACCCACGCACACACGTATTTTAAGCTGATTAGTATAACAGTTTTGTTTGAAAATGTATGTGAAATAAAATCACGTACAGTTGTGCATATATGTAAAATAAATTATAAAATGTAGGTGTGTGTGTGTGTGTGTATGTGTGTGTGGTTAATTATGTATGCTAGTGTATAAATAGGTGCTTGTATGTTTCTAATATTGTATGCTGGCTCAGTGTTACAGTGATCACAGAGTTGTTTTGTGATTTAAAATGTAATTGCTACCAGAGTTCATTATGTTTGCACCGTAGACAAAATACTCCATTCACGTTATTTAGTTGGTTTTTTTTCTTTGGTATCAATATTTTTGGTTTGCTGATTTGGTTCTGTTGGTTTTGAACTTGCTGCCGATGGGTGTACACGGGTTAGCGTGTTCTCTTCGGCGCATTCTAGACACACGTTGAATAATTCGGCAAGTTGAGTTGCGAGTCAGGTTGCTAGTCAGGTTGCGGGACAAACACGCCGCTTATGCAACCAAAACCATACTGTTTGTTTTTAATTTTTTTGCCAGAATTTATTTTTAAATTGCAATACATTTCAAAATATTTTTTTAAATCTTCACCTATTTTTTTCCATTTCCATTAAATTTAAATAATAAAATTATAAAAAATAAAAAATGATAATTTAAACACCATTAATTTCAAAAAAAAATTTCACTAATGTAAATAAAGACGGTCTATTGGAAAACACTTCTAACCATCAATAAATTCATTATATCTAAACACCAAAACATTTTGAGATTATGTACTTACAACATAATATGTAGGCTTCATACGTTAAGAAACCAAAATATGTCTCATAAATTTGATACCATTTGGACGTGTTGTGTTAGTATTGCGACGAGTCATTAGATAGCCGTATGTTATTTAGATTGGTGCTTTTTGATGTTCTTTTTATGTAACTTGGTTATTGTCATTTTGTAAATGTAATCTTGTCAACGCGATTTTCTTAATGTCATTTTGTCAATGAATGTTGATAGCTAAATAACATTTGCCCATTGATCATGAAATATGAAATCATGAAATTTATAAGATGTTTATATGAGTTGTATTTTGATTACACAGCAATCAACACTATCGTCACTATCATCACATAACTCCAAACGTCTTTATATCACATCACTACACCATCATCTTCATCTTCATCTCCACATCATTTCACAGTCCTCATCCATCACCATACCATCAACAATTTGAATGGGGCAAAGTTTATAAACATTTTCCTCATCGATTACGCTGAATTCTGAATGGAGGAGGAACCAGAACAGACAGCGAATTTAGATTGATGTTCGGCGTGGGTGAGAAAAAATTGATATCACCCTAAGGCGCCGTGAAGGTGCCAGTGAGAACAAAAACGGCAAGGTGAAAAAAACATAGGAGACAACGGCTCGTACGCGATTGATCATATTAATTGTCAGGTCTTGATGATGATGATGATGACGACGACGATGATGATGATGATAGTGGTGATGGTGGTGATGATGATGAAGATGATGATGATGAAGATGATGATGATGAAGATGATGATGATGATGATGATGATGATGATGATGATGATGATGATGATGATGATGATGATAGAGATGACAATGACAACGCAAAACATGAAGATGGTCACAAAATTAGCGAAAATAATCCTCGAATTTTATTAATGAGAGTGAAGATTACTGTAATGTACCCATGGATTATTGCAATGGTGATGAGGAAGAAGACATGATTATGATAGACAATGATATCACCATGAGTATGATAGACATTGATATCAACATGAGCGTGATAGACATTGATATCATCATAAGTGTGATAGACATTGATATCAACATGAGCGTGATAGACATTGATATCATCATAAGTGTGATAGACATTGATATCATCATGAGTGTGATAGACAATGATATCATCATGAGTACGATGGATGATGATATATTTTTATCGTTGTTATCATCTTTTTCATTAGTTCTTGTAACTCTTTTAATTATCATGTGTGTTGCTATAATATTAAAGTTGATAGTTTAAAAAATGATGATCAGTTGCATTTATTTTTAAATTAATAATTTTTATTTATTAATCATCTTTATTGACAATAATATCATAATCACAAACATCATCACCACAATCATCATCACCCCAATCATCATCACCACAATCATCATCACCCCATTCATCATCACCACAATCATCATCATTGCCGTCGATCGACCGCAGCAGCAATTGAAGCAGCAGCAACAACTACTTACAAGGTGATGCCGGCTAAAACAACATCATCAATTTTACTGGCTGAGTATTAACAACGATAATGATGACGCCGATGATTGATTGATGAAGAGGAGGAGAAAGATGACGAAGATGATGATGACGACGACGACGATGACGAAGATGATGATGACGATGACAATGGAAAAGAAAAGAATAATGACAATAATGAAAATTTTCAATATAATAATATTATTTGGAACTGACACGAATTCGC
The DNA here is from genome assembly GCF_000326865.2 of Helobdella robusta. NCBI lineage: Eukaryota > Metazoa > Annelida > Clitellata > Rhynchobdellida > Glossiphoniidae > Helobdella > Helobdella robusta. Next base: position 2,631,450 of record NW_008703571.1, read on the forward strand.
AGGACAGACAGATGATCGGCAGATTGTGTCCCATGCTAAATTCTAACTTTCCAAGTAAAAACTTCTCTCAAATAATCTACTCCACTAACACTAACATCTTCTTACAAACTTTTCTTACTAACCAACCAGTGAAAAGTTTACATTCAACTACTCGGCCACATGTTGGCATCTGCCGGATACAACTACCCATGCAATAAAATGAAATACGTACATGCAAATGACGTATTTAAGAGTTTTTGATAAGCACTTGCATCTTGAAAACCATCAAGTATATTTACGACTGGACTATTTTTATTTTCTCATGGGTACGTATAAAAAACGATAGGTTCTACGTTAACGTACGTACGTTTTATGTGTGCAAACACATACATATAAGTTTGTGGAATAGATAAGTTTATACTACAAATATAATTATGTTAGTATGTGTGGGTGTGTATATATATAAGTCTGTTTGTTTGTGTGTGTGTTTTGTGTATGTGTGTGTGTGTGTGTGTGTATTTATTGTACACGTTCATGGTTATTTATACACAGTGTGTGCATGACTCAATAGAATTAAATGTGATTAAGATGCTCATCCCATGTTATCCAGCTCCAAAGTAAAAAATAACGGTAATGATGTTGGTGATGATGACGACGATGACGATAGTAATGATGCCGATGTTGCTGCTGCTGCTGCGGCTGTTGCTGATGATGATGATGAGTATGATGACGATGGTGATAACGATGAAGTTACACTTATTGCTATTGTTAAGTGCTAATAAGCTTATTGAAAAACATTCAGATGATCGCAAAGACTATTGCCGACAGATTGGTTTGAAGCACGATATTGAAGCGTGGATAATAAACTTGAGAGTAGAGCTTAAATAATTGAAACATTAATGCTGTTTATGGTTATTGCATTAAATGATTAAAAGTAAAAAAAAAACATATTAAGAACTCGTTTTTATGACAGTAAGTGTGCTACAAATCATTTTCTTTTTCTACTTAATCTTTGTAGATTTTGTCTTCAAAAAATTTAAAAGAAAATAATTTGTAAAGCGGAATTAAAAGATTTAACAGCCAGAGAGTTGTGTTTTTGTTTCGTCAAGTTTTTTCTGATGGTGATAATAAAGCGTAGCACGAGTTAATAACTATTTGGAATGACCTTTTGGAAAAATAATAACTTCTTATAAGTTTTGTTTTCGCATTACTTTCTACTATTTTTAAAATTATTATATATAAAAATAATAATCTTTTTTAAAAATGTTTTATATATTTTTTATTAAAATATAAATAACAGACTTTATATTAATAATACGCCACTATGACGTCATTATAACCTGTGACATTCAAAAAACGAGTCAAACTTTTTTGACAATGAAAGGTCTATTTCTTTGACGAATGAATATGTACATTCGTTATATTTGTAGATATATTTTCCGAGGGTACGTATCAATTATGCAAAACTCGTTGACTTTTGAAAAGTTTTTCCTCAAGGATTGGTGGTGGTTATGTGGTTCGGTGAATTTGTGGTTGTTGGGTGGTTAGGTGAATTTGTGGTGGTTATGTGATATGGTGAATTTGTGGTCATGTAGTTTAGTGGTTTATCGAATTGGGAATATAACTTCATCTGTTTTCAACTTTGAAATCTTTAGTTTTATTTATTCTGTTGTGGATGAAAACAACTCTTTGGAATATAAATTTTAGTGAGACTTTCGAGTAGCGTTGCTTTTAATCTGTTTTTATTTCTTTCAAGTTTGACCAACTTTGATTATTAATCTAAATTTATTTTATTACAGTTGAAAATATTATTTATTCTCTGAATAGATGAAATTAAATGAATAAATTTTAATTGGGATTTATTTTAAATGTGTTGCTGAAACTAACCAAAAACAGTAAAAGCGATTTGGTTCAACATTAATAATCAATAGCAACTTTATTTAGAATGTGATGTATAGTGATAAAAATGATAATGACGATGATGAGGATGAAGATGATGACGATGATGAGGAAGGAGATGATGATGATGACGATCATCATCATGATGACGATAAGTGTGGTGATGATAACGACGACGCCGATGATATTGAAAAGAAGAGAGATATGTTTATTTATATTAGTGCCATGGGTCATGTTGTGTGTTTTTAATGCTTCAATGCTGCAACATCCACAATGAAGCTTAATGGGATCTATTTCGTTTGCGTTGTTGGTTTTGTTGTTGTTGTTGCAGTTGGTGTGTTTGTTGTTGTCATTCATTGTTGTTGTCGTTGACATCAACAAAAACAATAACAATAATTCTAATTACATTGTCCTTGAAAATTTCATCAGATTGGTATTAAAAGATTAAAGAGTTTTTTTGCTTATTTTTTTCCTTTTTTTTTTTGTTCAATCGGTGAATTTTTTATTTCTTCTCTTTAATATTTTCAATGCTTGTCAAGTAACGAAGAAAACTTGAAAAATTTAACATTGATAACGTACATTTAACGTTCAAATTTTATAATACCAAAAAATGCAAACCTAACCAATCCAATTTCAGAAAAAATCAAAATAAATGTACGAACGAACGAACGTGATGCAAAGAGGAAGACAAAAAGACAAAAGGAGGAACTATAAAGAGACGTGAAGCAGACACGTGCGACGAAAATAGGAACGACCAGGCTGGCAAGTTCATTCGACAGATCATTACGGACGACCTTCAACTTTGACCTCTCCTCTCTTCTTCCATTTCTTTTTCTTCTGGTCTCGAACGTCGGCAAAAATGAACGAAGACATCTAGTTTATTGGCGTTACATGATTGTCTTTTTTTGGTTTGCTTTTTTTAGGATAGGATGATTGCTTAGAATGGTAAATGCTTTGTAAATGTGTGATTTAGTTTTAGTTGTTTATAAATTCTTTTTAATGATTATTTGTATTTTTAATGTCCGTATTATGAATGTTAAATATTTTTGCGAAAGTTTATAAATCAACTCGCGTAACAATGAAAACGTGGATGACAGCTGCAATGAAAGTGAATAGGCGTAAACATATATGCGAGGCATAAACATTAAACGCTAGCCTCAGAAAGTGAATGAGTGAGTGATAGTAAAAATTTGGTGTTTATTTTTATGAAGTGATTGAGTGAGTGATAATACAAGTTAGGTGCTACTGTCCGCGGGTCTGAAGTGGAGTTGAAGAGTGTGGGGAAGACGGCGATGATGAATACGATGATGACGAGCGATGGGTTTTCGAGGGAAACAAGATGAAAGATATGATGACGAGTTATGAAAGCTGTGATGACAAAGACCATGATTATCATAATGATAACAATGTCTATAACAAATTAGTTGATGTACGTTATGACGATCATGATTATCAAATAAATGATGATTATGGTGGTAATAAAAGTAGGAAAAGAATGAAAAGTGAACGCAGAGCAAGTTGTGTGTACGGAGATATCGACAAGCATTTGAACGCGGTCAGACTACTCACGCAGGCTGAAGTACAACTTTGCATAAGCAAACATGTAACACGTACTAACATTTTCTTATCTTTTAAACAAATTGACTCCGACAAACGTGAAATTTGTCAAAGTGTACAAAACAGAACACAGATGTGTAGTAAATGAAAGATAAACAATATGCAGAGTGCATTATTTTTTCAACATTATATATATATATATAAATATATATATATATATATATATATATATATATATATATATATAAACCCAGTAAGTTAATGAGCAAAAAAAATAGCGCAGAGAAGAAAGAGCAAACATGAAAGAATGCACAGACACGCAGTCGTCGTGTCGACAAACATAACCCGAAAATTGCGACCAAATACAAGAAACCGCACATACACACACGCACACGCCACATACGTACTGTACATACAAACATATACGTACGTACATATACATACGTACAGTACATACATAGGTTAAAGTACAAAGGCAACTAACGCATACAAACACGCACACAGATTCGGACATGCGCAGACTAACGTAACGTAATTTGCATTTAAGCACGCGCCTACAGCTCATTTGAATTTGCTCGAAAATATATATCAGTGAGTGACCGCGTGTAGATGATGAATGAATGAATGAATGAATGAATGAATGAATGAATGAATGAATGAATGAATGAATGAATGAATGAATGAATGAATGAATGAATGAATGAATGAATGAATGAATGAATGAATGAATGAATGAATGAATGAATGAATGAATGAATGAATGAATGAATGAATGAATGAATGAATGAATGAATGAATGAATGAATGAATGAATGAATGAATGAATGAATGAATGAATGAATGAATGAATGAATGAATGAATGAATGAATGAATGAATGAATGAATGAATGAATGAATGAATGAATGAATGAATGAATGAATGAATGAATGAATGAATGAATGAATGAATGAATGAATGAATGAATGAATGAATGAATGAATGAATGAATGAATGAATGAATGAATGAATGAGTGAATGAGTGAATGAGTGAATGAGTGAATAAACGAACAAATAAATGAATAGAAAAATGCGTAAAAAGTTGAAAAAACGAATACCCGGAGATTGTAAAACCGGAGATGGCTGACACTTAGAGAAATGTTAAAGGTTAATAAAAAGAGGTAGCAAGCAGCGGGACGAAGTGATAACAATGATTGAAGAGAGATTGTAGGGAGAACTGAAAAACTACAACAGAATATCGAAAAAATAAAATAAAAATCATCTTTGAGGGAAGCAATAAAAAAATAGAGCGAAAAAACAAAAAACGATAGGAAAATAAAACTACGAAAGATGAAAGGAAAGATTGAGGTGGAAAAAGCAGCGTTCATTTTGAGTCTCTGGAATAACTTGGTACGTTAGATGGACGCGTGCATGTGACATGACGCAAAATTAGCATAAGTCATACCCAAGTTCAAGCAATCCGTCATTGGCGCTTTTCTCATGTATAACCCCATTTGACTATATTAATATATATATTATATATATATATATATAATCACATCAATCAATCTAACCCTCCCTAACCCTCCCTAACCCTCCCTAACCCTCCCTAACCCTTCCTAACCCTCCCTAACTCTCCCTAACCCTCTCTAACCCTCCCTAACCCTCCCTAACCCTTCCTAACCCTCTCTAACCCTCCCTAACCCTAACCACCCTAACCCTAACCCTCCCTAAACCTAACCCTCCCTAACCCTAACCCCCAACGCAAACCCCAACCCCACGTGCCTAGAATCGCTTTACCAGTGGCTTGATTACATTTACCACGTGTCTGGATATCCTGACGTGACACTGGGTCGGTTTAACCCTAACCCTAACCCTTAACCCAACCACATTCCTTAACTGAAGGAAAGTGCCTAGATATTTTAAGGATAGACATGGTACGTGCCTGGATGTGCCTAGATATGCCTGGATTTTGTAGGGACGTACCGTTGGTCAGCGTTAGGGTTAACTAGGGTTAATTAGGGTTAACTAGGGTTGATAGGTATTGCCTGGATTAGGTTTACCACGTGCCTAGAATCGCTTTACCAGTGCCTGGATTACATTTACCACGTATATCACGCACTCACACACGCGCCACACACACACACACATAGATTTACACATACATACACACACGCACGCACATACACAAGGCACTCATAGCAACAATTAATAAACCTGTCTCTTAAGTATAAATAATGTCGTTGCATGATTCTTCTGCATTCCAGACAAATGGACTTTTAAGAGAAATATTGACACGTGTATGCGTGTGTGTGTGTGTGGCACGTGTGAGTGCTTGCGTCATAGACACAACATATACCGCGTTCTCTTTTCAACTTACGCTCACGTCTGTTTATTTACCGAACTTTACATTTCCTCAAAGCATCTAAAAGCATTTAAGATGGAAGGGATATCCTTCTCAAACTCACAAGTTCGTGCTTTATTTACAGAATTTTTTAAGAGGAAAAATCCAAACAACACTACGTCTTGATTCTGTTGAAAATAAATAAAAGTTTCAACTCAAACACGGCGACGACTGAAGAGAAAAACGACGCCACTACGAATAAAAAACAAATAAATGATTCACCATGGTCATCCATTGATATCAATCCATTGAAGAAATCATTAAAATTCCAGCTGAATAAAGCACGCAGGTATGGATTCCAAAATGGTTCTCGAGATTTAATCTGCACAGTAACATAACGTAGATGAACGTAGCAGAGAGGCTTATAAGTACAACACGAATTATCGAAAATTGCCAATTATTTTCATATCAAAATCGATCAGGAGTACTTATTAGCGGCTTCTAGCGAATTTTTAGGTATTTTTTTAAATGAAAAAAATTGTCTGAAAAATATTTATTTATCTTTAAAAAAATAAGCTAATGTAATTTGGTTTCAAAAAAATTGGACTGTCGATAAAAGATAAAGTTTGAAAGAGAATTCAAATTAAAACTAACGGTAATTATGATGGTGATGATGATGATGACAATAATGGTGATTGTAAAGATGATGACGAAGAAGATGATTACTAAGAAGTCGATGACAGAGACGATGATGATGAGAATGATGAAGATGGTGAAAATGATGACGATGACGAAATGGTGATGATAATAAATAGATAAATAATAAAATGTTAACACCATAAAAGTAATGACGATAATCACAAATTTTATAAAACATTTCATCGTTCCACTTAACATGCTTAAATAAACTATCACACATTCATTTATGCTGTCAATCAACGTTTATACATTCATTAATTCACTAATTCATCCATCCATTATCCCGTTATTCATATACTCTTTCAATCAATCACTGACATAAATCACTCACTCACTCATTCATTTATTCACCCACTCGCTCATTCACTCACTCCACTCACTCAGTAATCCAATCAACTCAATTCAAAACCAGCGCCAGACTCGATAGCGTAGAGCAGTTTCTGTTTCAGAGATCCCTTGTCCTTGAACTCTGGCAACTTGAGAAGGTTCATGCACGTGCTTGAGGTCGGCAGGCGGTCAAGGTCGGTGCCGGCGTGGTGGATGCAAAAGGGAGGGTAGAGTTCCTGAAGTTGTGTGAGGGTGGGTTAGTTGTAGTGACCATCTGCACCAACAACAACATCATCCTTACTATCTTCAACAATATGATCATCAACAGCATTATCAACATTGCCACTATCACCACAGCCAGAAATTTTATCATTTCATTCTATTAGTGGCATCACTATCAATACCATTCTATCATCACAAGACCACCACTACCACGACCTACACCACCACCACCTACACCACCACCACTCTCCTCTCCGACCTTGAACCCCATGAGCGGGGGTCTGGAGCAGCTGGTAACGAACTTGAGGAGCTGCTGCCTCTGACTGTCATCAAAATCCTCAACCACCTGCCAGAACATCTGTATCACCGGGTGGCCCACGGTGTAGCCACCTGGTGACGTCATTTTTATTTATAATTATTAGTTACTATAATACAATATAATTTATAAATATATATTATAAATATATATAATATATAAATATATATATATATATAAACTCATAATTTTGAGCAATAAATTGGCGTACGTCAAATATAGCCATGCTTAAACCGCGTAGCGAGTTGAAAAAGCACCTGGATGGTGCTAAAGCAAGGGAAGCTGATTGCAAGGATGGTTTCTTATACAGTGTGCGAGGTGAAGTGGGAAAGTATTCACCAGTCCTCCGAGTTCATTCAAATTTGAAGTAGACAGATCTATCATTTTGTTTTTTATTCTGAGCGCTTATGAAACAGTTTTGATTAGCGCTAACAAATTGCTCTTAGTTGTTTGACGTTGTGGTTCATTTATTAACTTTGTCAATTTAGACAGATAAAATAATGAATCTGTCGTCACAAATTTCATCACCTCAAAGTTTTTCTCATTAAAAATTCGAAATTCGAAATTTTCCAAAGCAAAACAAATCCTCCTCGGTTACAAAAAAAAAAGTCCATCACCTCCAGCTCCCAATGGGACCAACCTGAATAGTTACAATTCCTTCGCAGATCGTCGACATCGATCGGGACGTTGGCTCCCGAGATGAGGATCTGGAGTTCGTTGTGATCGAACATGCGTAACCAGGATATGTTCAGGACATCGGCCAGTCCCGCACGGAATGCTGAGCAGTGTTGCCGGATCTGCAGGTGGTTGATGTGGCGTGGTGTGGTGTGGTTGTTGTGGCGTGGTGTGCTAAAGTTTTTGGTGGGTGATGGTGTGTGGTGTACAGCCCTGTGTAGGCAAAATTTCTCTAACTACAACCGTTAAAATCTGAACAAACAAATGAATGAATGAATGAATGAATGAATGAATGAATGAATGAACTGTTTGTTAGACCTGTCTGTTTAGTTTGTAGTCCGCCATGAGGTACATATACTCGTATCTGTTGCTGTTGGTCACTTGGATGTTTCGACCGTTTGGTTTCAATTCGTCAACCTGATGTCAATCAATCAGACAATCAATCCTATAACCAACCAGTCAACAAATCGATCAACCAATTAATCAACCAACTAATCAATCAACCAGCCAGTCAATCAATGAACATATTTCCCAACCAACCAATTGATTAGCGAAACGACAAACCAACTAACCAATTGATAGGCGAAACAACCAACCAACCAATTACTCAACCAACCGCTCAACCAATCTAACCTTCAATTGACCGAGCACTTCATAGTTGACAGTGAAATCCAACTGCATATCCAACACGTCACCTTCGTAATCTTTTATGAACAGCAGGTTTCTGTGTAGCTCAGGATCCAACGAGGCAAGATAATGCATATCAAGCAAACCCTTGTGTCGACTCAGCAGTTTGGCAAGGAAGAAACTAGCGAATGGAACTTCAATCAACATGTTCTCGTATATGACCTGCATGTGTGTGTGTGTGTGTGTGTGTGTGCGTGTGCGCGTGTGTGTGCGTGCGTGTGTGTATATCAATGTTCAATGTGTATGCGCGCGCTTCTGAACGTGGTGTGTATAATTAAAAAAAATGGGATTCTGTACATGTAAAGGATGAATGTGTTTTCAGATTTGCATCTGAAAATTTCAAGTTTGCACTTGCTCGTTCGTGAATCCAAGTTTGTGAACGCTTGCATAAGAGAAAGCTGTACACTTTACAACTATTGCGATCGTCAATTTTCTACCATTAATCATTCAACCATCTATCCATCTTTCCATTCATTTTTCCATCCATCCATTTATCCATCCATCACCATTGCAATTATGATCAACAAGAAACAACAACACCGACTTTTCCAAGCACCCTGCCAAGGAAAAAGTAATGCTTCAAGTAGTCATCCTTCCATATGAGGTTGGACTGGAAGTTTGGGTAGAGAAGTTTATCAGGGGTCATCTTGAAGAAGCCGAGGTTGGGATCAAAGCCGGTCTTCACCAGTTCGGACATGAATTCGCGGAAGAGTCCGCCGCCATCCACACCCGCCTCGTCCAGGCCCGCCGCGTTTATCAACTTGATCTGAAGACGACCTTTCAAGTTCGGCTCTGTGTCCATTGATTGATTGATTGGTTGGTCGGACAAAAAAATCAATCAAGCAACTAATCATCCATCAAATTAACCAATCAAATAGTCAGCCAAATTATCAATCAACCAACCATCAAATCAATCGACCAACCATCCAACAAATCTATCAATCAATGAGTCAGTCAACCAATCAACCAACGAACCAACCATCTAACCAATCAACCAATCAACTAACGAAACAGCCAATCATCCAACTACAACCAACCATTTTCAGGGGACAACTTTTCAAAAGCATCTTCATAAATATAGTTCCTCCTGATGATGATCGTGTTTCCGTACAAGCCGGCATGGTCAGGTTGATTCTCCATCTTATCTCTCCTTACAAGGTCGTGGAAAATCTTAAGATGGTGATGATGATGTCGTTGATTGGTCGGTTGGTTGATTGATCGGTCGGTTGGTGTGTTGACTGATTTGATTGGTTGATTGATTGGCTGGCTGGTTGATTGATTGGTTGATTTAATAAACTGCCGTGAAATGATTGTTGGATTAATTTGTTGGCTAAGTAATTGGCTGGTGGTGTGTTGATTGAATGGTTGGTTGATTGAATGGTTGGTTGATTGGTTGGTTGGTTGGTTGGTTGATTGATTGATTGATTGATTGATTGATTGATTGATTGATTGATTGATTGATTGATTGATTGATTGATTGATTGATTGATTGATTGATTGATTGATTGATTGATTGATTGATTGATTGATTGATTGATTGATTGATTGATTGACCTTAACCCTGTCCTGAAAAGATATGACGAAAGGAAGTTCAGAGAGAATGATCAACTTGCGGACCTCGGATGTTGATAAGATGGGTTGGTCTACACTTACTAAGAGATAAAGAGATAATGATAATGGTGATGATGACGATGATGATAGTGATGATGACGACGACGATGATGATGTCGATGATGATGCCGATGATGATGCCGATGATGATGGCGATGTCAATTATGGTGATGACGATAATGTCGGCAAATAGGACTATGATTTCAAACAATAACTTAAAACCAATGATCAACAAACTAACAATAACTTGAAACACTAACAACCAATGAAAATGTAATTATTATTATTATCATCATCATCATCATTATTATTATACTTATAATTATTTAACAAAATGATCATAATTTATAGAAAAAAAGAATAACAAAGAGGTATGAAGATATAATCTAACAGCTCGCTTCGTCCGAGTTCAAGATACTCAGCGTGCCAAAAGCACAGCCCACAAACACACTGGCTGTTGAACTTAACGGCTGTATAAACTGTCCACGCGTGAGAAATTCATTCATTCATTCGTTCATTCATTCGTTCGTTCGTTCGTTCGTTCATTCATTCATTCATTCATTCGTTCGTTCATTCATTCATTCATTCGTTCGTTCGTTCGTTCATTCATTCATTCATTCGTTCATTCATTCATTCATTTATTCATTCATTCCTTCGTTCATTCAATCGTTCATTCAATCATTCATTCATTCATTCATACATACGTACATAGATTCATTCATTCATTCGACCAAATAAACAGCCAACCAATCAATAAATTAACCAATCAATCAATTAACCAATCAATCAATCAATCAATCAAAAAAAGTTCAATCAGTTAACCTTCTCAGAGTGGTAGAGATTACTTGAGGCCAGCCAGGAGCCAGCAGGACAGTAACTTTCTCTGCAATCTCTCTCGTACAACTGCTTCAATAGCTTCACTGCATCCTTACCATCATGATAATAATTATATCATCATTTTGTATCTATTATTATTATTATTATTATTACCACTATTATTATTATTATGATTTGTAATAACGTAACCAACCTTGAAAACGTAGAGCAACTCCCTCTGCCTCATTATGGACCTCTCACTATAGGACGGAATGGGAGATGATGACGTCAGAGCTGCTGCCTGTGACGTCAGAGCTGCCGTCGGCGACGTCAAAGCTGTAAATCGCGACTTCAGAGCTGTCGACGACAGCACGCGAGTAGCCATGTTGTGCGACAGTCTGTTGTAGTTGATCATCAGAGTTCTGGATTCAGGGTGGCTTAGCTCGATGACGCCAAGACAGAAGTCCCTCAGAGCCAGGGCGAGTTGCGAGACTGCTTGCAGGTTGTTGAAGGGCATTACTTTCTTTGTCCCTGTTTGTGGTGGTGGTGGTGATGGCAGTGATGGTGGTGTGGTGGTGGAGATGATGTGGTCGGTTAGTTGTGGCTTGTATCTCTACTGCAGCACTTATTTTCAGCTTCGCTAATCATCATTATCATAATCACTATCATCATTACAATCAGCATCACCATCACTTTCATCATCATCATCATCATTATCATCATGAAATAATCACCATCCCCATCATCATCATCATCATCGTCATCATTATCATCGTCATCATCACCTCTCTTTCCATGAAATTCAGCGTCACTGATTGTTAGCAAGTAGTAGTTGAAGATGATGCTGAGGGTGGAGACGAGTGGGATGATCCTGCGGAAGTCCTCACCTACCAGGTTCGATCCCCGAGCTATCCACTGCAGTAGGTAGGTTTTCTCACTAGCAGGTGATAATGAAGATTGTGACACGACACTAGAATACATAACACCTTGCAGCTGAACATGTTAAAACGAAAGTAACAAAAAAACAATGACAACGACAACAACAACAATAATCATAATCATAACAATAATCTTTTATTATTGCAGAAGACATAAAATCAAATCAAAATAGATAAAATGAAATAAAATAAAATAAAATAAATTGTTAATATTGTAATAAATTGTTAATATTGTTATGCACAATCCTCCCATGCTTCTTGCCAAAGGTAAGTGCATAGGAGTAAGAAATATATTTTAAAAATAGTTTACGCAGTGTTCCTATCACAATAAAATACATTCCGCATGATGAGCGAATGATAGTGTTAATTAATCTTCCATCAAACGAAATTGGCCATGGTATTTGAAAGAGAGATAAGTTAAAATTATTAAAAAAACCTATTGGCGAAATTTCAAATGAATTTACTATTACAGAACAGTCAGTATAATCATTGTTCAAATAATAACGAACTTCAGAACGCTTTTAAAGTGGATTGATGATATGAGTAGCCAGACTCTTTCAATGAAGTATGGATTGAATGAAAGAACGTTCAACAATCTAGTGGTTATGATGATGATGATAATGATGATGATGATGATAATGATGATGATGATGATGATGATGATGATGATGATGATGATGGTGATGATAATGATTATTATTGTTATTATTGACGATGATGATGATGGAATAGTTAATTTTAATGTTTATCACATGAATTAAGTAATA
>NW_008703571.1:2645899-2650216 GCF_000326865.2 Helobdella robusta
GCATCATTATCATCATCATATTCATCATCATTTAAAAAATCATCATTATCATCATCATTTAAAAAAAAACATATTGTTATAATTTTTCAAAAAATTTCCATCTCCTCTTTTAAAAGTAACAACAGAAAAAACCATTAGCAGAAAGGAACAGTTTAACATCAGACAGTATTTGTCTGTTTGTTATTGTTTGACTGGCTGTCTTTACTGAAGTAGTTGTTGGTTTCATGTTTGATGGGTGGTCTGTTGATTTTAATGTTGTTGTTGATGTTGTTGTTGTTGATGTTGATGAAGTTGTTGACGCTGTTGCTGTTTTTATTGACTTGGCATCGGTGAATATCTCGAGCATTCTTAGTGGGATTGAAAGATTTAAGGACGTGTCTTGGGAAAATTTCTGGATCAGCCTGTGGAAGAAAATTTTGTAAACTCATTATTTGTGAATTATTGAAATAATAAATTGTTGTTTTTTCATTATTATTTAAAAAACTGTACCAATTACATAAGTCAAAATGATAAAAATCATGATATTAACTTCAACAAAATCAACAAAATGAACCAAAAAAACCTATCTGAAAAAATAAATTTCTCATATAAAATTAAATTTAAAAAGTTAATTCGATTGAAACTAGCCTGCAGCACGATAGGAGCAACCTTTTCAAGTTGAACAGTAAGCATGGAGATGCTAGCAGATTGTTGAAGACAAGTTTTTGCTTCGTCATTATTGCCTGGCTAAGATGTATCTGAATTATGAAATAGGAAAGTGCCTCATGAGTTGTTATTTGTATTTTCTCAGTAAATGTTACATTGTCATTTTTTTTAATTATAAATTTAATAAAAAAAATAATTTTACAACAAAAATTATCTAAAAATTTAATGTAAAAACATTAAATTTTGTCACAATGACGCCATTTCCAACAAAAGCATCAACAACTATATCAGCATCTAAACATCTACAAAAATATTAATAAAATCATCAACAACAACACACTAATCGTTTTTGGTCATCTTCATTGTTGATGTCAATGAAGAAGTTAAACTTTCTAGTTAACGTGACCAACAGGTGAACATCATCAACTTGGACTGCATTTTGTGTGTTTGAGTTTGGTGCATGTCGTTTCGTTGTTGTTGTTAGTTTTTTGTTGAAGTCGCTAATCAGAGAATCAAAACTGCTTCTTTCAGATGATTTCTTGGGAAAAAAGGAATTTTGTTTTACCCTATTTATATATTTTCTAAAAAATTTATATAAAAACAATTTTATGTATAATAACTATGTAATTCATCATTTAGAGTTTAAATATATTAAAATATTAATTGACTGTAAAATTGATAAAATGCCCACTTTTTTGATCCTACAAAAGAATGATCTAAAGAATGCCTGTATCTTGTTAGCACTTTCAGTATGTTTTTTATGATCCTAAAATTTATACAAATGTTATTTCAATTGATTAACAAAAATTAATGAAATTCTAAATTGAAAAATTGAATAAAACTGATAAAACAAAATAAAGTTAATAAAAAATTAAAATTAATTTAAAAAATTAAAAATAAATTATTAAAATTTTAAGTTCACTTCTCTTTTCTTTCTTTCTTCAGCAGCAGTTTTCATTAAACCTTCTTTACTTTGCTGAAATTAATTATTTTTTGTTAATAAAAATTATATGATTAATCTTTTAATTAACTAACTAACTAATACAATGACAATTCATTTCAGTGAGAATTACAGAATTCTATTCAATTCTAGAAAAACAATAATTTTTACTTTTGTAGAAGCACCTCCTAAAGATTGTTGAGGTTTGCGTCTGAATTCGCCTCCAAAATTGCTCATTTTAATTTAAATTTGATGAAGAAAACTGAAAAAGTATTAATTATCAATTTTTAAATTCATTTACAACAAAAATACTTATTCTTTTGGAAATTCACTTTTTACACTGTTTACGATGGATGTTTCTTTGACGTTAAACTCTTTCCAATGCCAAATGTTGCATCATCGTTACCATCGTTAATATATTTCAGTGTTTCATACATTCAAATGAGGATTAAAAAATAAAAAAAAACTGATGAGATTTATTTATTTATACAATAAATGTAAAATAATGTTGTGAATGGAAAATATTGAAAAGTTTAATTTTTATAATGAATTTAAATATTTTAACAGTTTTTTAATTTATTATTTATGCTTACCTGGACAGGTGCACAAACCGTTACTTTTTGAATTAAACTGAATTGAACTGAATACGAAACATTGAAATAATGTCATTTATTTTGTGTACATTCTGCCTAATTTATCTTTTCGGCTCAAGTCTTCAGATGTGGTCGGACGAATCTAAAAAATTATTCGAAAATTGTTATGAGGATAGGAAAGGTAGGAGCATCCAGCTTCATGATGATGTCACTGGCTCTGGGGCTCCTGCTCTGGACATCTGCCTGGAAAAATGTCGATCCAAAAAAGTTACATTCATGGCTTTAAAAGTAAGTTGCTTTTATATTTAAAGGTATGTTAAATGGTTAGTCAGATTTCAACTTTTATTTTACACAGGTAAGATTAAAATTAAAGGGTAAATTATATTACTCATTTCATAGAACTTTCGAAACTTTCAAAAGAGTTACGAATTCAAATTTTAATTTTCATTTGAAACATAACTAAGGTTAACGCCTGCTTTTGTTTTGAAAAATATCCTCTGGAGTGGATTCGGGTGGATCCAACAAGTTGTGTTAACTCCGGATGCCCTGAAGGATTTTATTGTGGGAAGGGGAAAACTGTTGCCGCTTATCTCAGTAAACTTTCTTTCTTTCTTTTTATTGTTTTAGAACTATAAATTTTGATTTTTTTTAAGTTATTAAAATAATAATAGAAATTATATTCATCTGTAAAATGTTTATCAACTATGAACTGAACACCTATGCTGGTTTTGACATCGATTGACATGTTGTCTACAGTTTGTCGTAAAGGAAGATTTGGTAGCCAATGCGAGAACAGATGCCACTGCAACGAGCTGCCATGCAGAGTTAAAGATGGATTGTGTCATATGAGAGACTCAAGTTGCCAGAAAAATTGGCTTGGTAAAGCCTGCAACCTCTCAGGTTTGACGCACGTGTTTTAATGAATTCAAAGTTATGTATTTGTACAACTTTATTGTAATTTTATCTTTTTAATATAACTTTGTTGACTTTTAAAATAACTACAATAGTTAATGGCTGTATAATGCTTCATGATTTTGATTAAAGGATTTTTTTTATTAACTCAGACCCGTGTATAAAGTACCAATCATTCTGCCAAAACGGGGGCCAATGCGCTCACACTGACATCGGCTTGGTTAAAATTATCTGGGAATGCAACTGCACTGCTGGGTTTTTCGGAGCGAACTGTACTGAAGGTCTTTGTCCGCAGCGATTTGTTAACTGTTAACCTAACATAATCAATGCAATATCTCGATTAACTGATTGACACGCGAACATTAGATATTTTACAGCTGATTTCTTTATTTACAGACCATGATAAAAGAACAATATTATCAACAGTAAATGATGCATCATTTATATAGTGCCGGGAGCGTCATGGCCAATTTTAATGATTGGTAACAAATGCGATTCATTTTTTGTGCCACATGGTAGGGGCACATCTGCGTGCATATACTAACAAGTCGTGTATTTGCTAACTGCTAACAGACAGTGCATGTGTTACAGATTCAAAAATAATACGCCTTCTTTAGACTTTAAAATAGACTGAAAATAAATGCACTAAATCTTCCAAAATTCATACGTTAATGATAATAATCAGCAACATGATTGTCGTAATGCAAAGCCTGTCCTAAGAACAGACACGGAGGTGGTTGCGTGTTCGATTGCTTCTGTAAGAACGACGAACCATGTTTCGTAAATACTGGTGCATGTGCCAATGGGTGCAAGGAGGGCTACTTTGGCAAGGATTGTTCTAAGAGTCAGTTGTCTGTCTGTGTGCGTGTGTGTATGTTGTCGATTTGTCGATGATCGTTATTGTGAGAGCAATGAATCAAAAAAGGTAATAATTTCTATGATGGTAACATTTGTAATATCGACAGGAGTGATTTGTTTGGGTTGAATGAACTAATATGCATATTAATGAGCAAACAATGACTTCATATCAAATCTATAAATAAACTAACATGAATGTTAACGAGTAGAGGACGGATGCATATCTAATCCATGCAAGAACGGAGGCAAATGCTTCCGTGACGAGGATGGATTCTTTTGTGACTGTCCGCACGCTTTCACTGGTCAGACGTGTGAAGAAACCATGCGTTAGTCTGTCCTGTCTAGTAGAGCCCTGCGCGGTTGGAATTT